>NW_028261381.1:10969454-11269454 GCF_051295495.1 Thamnophis sirtalis
AATACCAAAACAAAGGAGAAAAATGGCACGTTTGAGGAGAAGAAAGTCAGTTTCCTTGTAGATACAGATGTAAAATACAAAAAGTGCTTTTGAAGAACAAATAGTCATATACAGTAATCAAAAATTTTCCAAAGGACTTTAAAAAAACAACAGGAAAGTTAAAGCATTTTTCTGCACTGCAAGCACAACGTATCAGAATGAGTGAACATTTCATTCAAATCACTTTTTAAAGGATTACAAATTAATACCCTTTTTAAAAAGAATAGAGTTTCATTTACCCTACCACTAATATTATTTATGACCTTTTAACTATAATGAGTCCTAGTTATCTATAATGTTTAGATTAGTAATTTTATAGAATTATTTCATGTTTTAAAAGCTTTTCTCTGTAATTTGACCTTAATCAATTTATCTTTACTTTTTTTTATTCTACCAATTTGCCTTTTTATTTCTATTTCTTTTTTTTTTATTGTAGTTCTTACGTGATTGATTCGATGCTGATTTATAACTAATATAAAATTGACTGATAAGTAAGATTCTGTAGCTTCCTGGATAATATTTTGGGATTCAATCAGATCTCCCACGTGCTTATTTAAAAAAAACAAAACTCTTTTTGAAATCAATGGATCTTAATCACCAATTAGCTTGTGTAGCTCAGCAAGACATATTATTGTACAAATAATAAGAAAATAAGTCTAATAATATGAAGGAAGAAAAGATTGAAGAAATGAAATAGGTAACAAGATTTGAGAACAAGTTCTTAGGATAGTCAGGAAAGGCAGTGATGTGAAGGGAATGATTCCAGGGGCAGATAATGAGATGTGAACAATTATTGTAGTTGCTTAATTTTAAAAGATTTATGTTACATTAAAAATATGTCTCATTTTTTATGTCTTGATATTCTAGGTGGTATCTGTTGGAGACAGGGAGGAATGGTTTCAGTGAATTAATTAGTTCATTAGTTAAAACATGAGGTCCTTCCTCCTCCACCCCAAATAAAACAAATAATGACTAGTTCCTCAAACTGAATCTATTTGAAATTAAGAGCCAGAACAAGGGATGTTTTTTCTCCCGTCGTTTGCGGGGAATTTTGTGTGAGAAAAATATGGAATATCTCCCTCGTTAGCCTCAGCTTTCCTCTGACTGAATGTGTACGCTATGACAAGTGACATGGACAGCGAAATATAGGCTGCAATGATTGCAGGAGAAAAATATTCTTCATAGAACCATTGCAAAATTTTAATTTGGCTAAACAAAGTTCTCACAATCAGACAGGCTAATTTAACATATGGACAAGGCAGTTTTAAATCAGGTTTTGATGAAAAAAGTGGCTTAGTTGCCTCCCTTGCAAAGATCAGCTGTCATTCTGAGTATAAATTCATTTGATTAGAAATATTACAAATATATATCAGCTTTGACTGAAGCTAGATTTTTTTTGGGGGGGGAAGAGAGGGGGGTAACATGAAAGTTGAATTTCTTTTAGCATTCCGTTGTTTAAACATTGAGATATTAAAGAGTATAATTAAATTCTTATAAAGTTAAAATACAGTGCTATACCAGCCTTTTTTCAAAGCACATCTCACTGTATTTACTGTACTTTTCAGAGTATAAGATGCACTGGAGTATAAGATGCACCAAGGTTTTGAAGAGGCAAATTTTTTAAAAAAGTGTTTGCACTCTGCAGACCTCCCAAAACGGGCCCATTTTTTTTTAAAAAAGGACATGAATAGCTCTTACGAGGCTTGTACAGTGCTTCTGGGGGTGGGGGTGGGACAAAAATGAGCAAAAAACGGCCCATTTTTTTGCAAAAAAGGGGCCTGTTTTTTGTCAAAAAAAAGGGGCATGAATAGCCTTTAGGAGGCTTATAGAGTGTTTCTAGGGACTGGGGAGGGGGCAAAATTGAGCAAAAAACTGGCCTGTTTTTTGCTCATTTCTGTCCTCTCCAACCCCCAGGAGCACTCTGAAAGCCTTCTAAAGGCTATGCACAGCCATTTTGGTCAAGGGGGAGGGGTTTCGGGAGGCAAAAATGCTGTATTCCTAGAGGTAGGAGAAGAAGAACCAGGCAGAAGAGCAAAAGAGGGATCATCCTGAAATCATTACATAGCCGCGAACGAAATCAAGTCCAACCTGCCTTGATTGCTGTTGGCCCTTATCTCACAGTAAGAGGGGTTGACTGTTAGTTGAAAAGATTCATAGGCTTTTATCAATAAATCAGTTAAATTGAACCTTTACACGTGGATCTGGTCTTTCATACCTAAAATAGGAATGAATTAAAGTTTCTGCAATTTGGTTGTTTTCATGCCGACATTTCATTACCCAGCTCAGTAACATCATCAGTGCTAGAAAGGAGTGAAGTTTGTTCTCTATTTTTATACAAGTGGCTTCCCCTGTCAGTGGGAGTGTTATTTCTTTCTTGGTAGTTCCTTGATTGGAGTATTGAAGGAGGAGACAACACTTCCACCAACACGGACAAGAGAAGCCGCTTGTATATAAACAGAGAGCAAACTCCACTCTCTACTTGCACTAATGACGTTACTTGGCTAGTTAATGAAATTAGTGAAAGAAAACAATTAATCTCAGAAAACACCATGGACCACACTGTTCAATCTTGAGCTACAAATATTCTCTTCTATTAGTCCAAGAGGAATTTTGCAAGATCTAGCCCTTGTCATCTTACTGAGGAACATTGTATATTTATTTATTTATTTATTTATTTATTTATTTATTTATTTATTTATTCATTCATTCATTCATTCATTCATTCATTCATTCATTCATTCATTTATTTATTTATTTATTTATTTATTTATTTATTTGTCTTGTATGCCGCCCACTCCCGGAGGACTCCGGGCGGCTCACAAAAGACAAGGGAAAGAGGGGAACGAGACAAAGACAACATATTAAAAACAAAACCAACATTCACAATTTCCATGGAGGTAGATGCTTCTCAGCTCCCCCCAGCCTGCTGGAACAGCCAGGACTTGGTGGCTTTGCGGAAGGCCGGGAGGGTAGTAAGGGTCCGGATCTCAACAGGGAGCTCGTTCCAGAGGGCCGGAGCTGCAACAGAGAAGGCTCTCCCCCGGGAAGTCGCCAGCCGACATTGTAGATTCAAAGAGCATTGTTACATTCATAGATATAACTTACAACTTGTGGGCATCAGGCTCAAGACCAGACAAAGGGCAATCTCAGGGCAAGCAAACAATGCAATGCTTTTTTGGTTAGCAAAATGTAGAACAACAATTTCTTTAAAAGCAAAGCAGGGGCCGGGGGGCGAGGAGTCAATTAATTGGAAAAGACTTTTTTTTAAAAAAAAAAAACTCATGCAAACTTTGCAAAAAAAAAAACCAACCCTCAATTTCTTCCACTTTACAAAATTTTACATTCCCTCAGGCTTGACTACCTGGTGTCAGAGTATGTGTAATTCCCCACCACCACTTTTCTTTTACTGACAAGATATTTTCAGTGAGGAATTTGGAATCTCTCATCCCCCTCCTCAAACATTTGCAGCATCTTAGACAGGAAAGAGTGCTGTCAGTTATTTTAAATATTTCTGAGCCAGAAAAATAAATGCCTAGCGATCATTTCAATGTTCTTTTCACTCCTCCGAATAATTATTTGACATAAGTGGAGCTGCGTCCATTTTACTGCAGGTGAAGGAGTTTGGGATTGAGGGGGAAAAAAAAATCTTCCAAATGTCACTAACTGACAGAAGAAAGTTAGAAAATAGATCACAAGTTGCATGAAATTCTGACAGATGCAGTTAGAGTTATACGTACAATTTAATTCTGCTGCCTGTTCCTTCAGTAGAGAGGCACATCTGTCCAGAAAATGTTTATTCCTGACTAAATTCCATTGGCAGTCCAGACTTGGGAATGCTGTCCAAATACTTGGAATGATTATTATTATTCCTATTATTCCCTTCCTATTATTATTTCTATGGCTGCAATGACACTTCTGTATGGGAGAGCAAGGCTAGGCATCACTGATTTTCTTCAAACCAAGTCAATGCATCCATCATTGTTGTCTTTACTGCTTCTGTTAAATTTTGGCCTTTGAACAATTTTCACTTTATGGATGGCCAATTTGTGCCTTGTAGGATGAATAGGTCCCAATATCCTTTCTTTGTAGATGGTTATGTGCATGCAATTTTCTATTTATTAAAAAAAAGAGCAATATTAGTATTACTTTTGAAATTCATCACCATGCATGTGGACACCCCCCAAAAAAATTTCTCCTGGGGAACAATGCCTCAAAGATTCTTCTATAGCATAGGTGTCAAACTCACTGTGCCACATTGCCAACACATGACGTTTCATGACATTTTTCCCATTTGCGAGCTGGGGTGGGTGAGGCCTGTGTGTGACACATCCAACTTATGGGCCACCAGTTTGACACCCCTGTATATAGTGTTGAGAATACTAATGCTGAGTAAAAATGAAAATACGGGAGTTTGCAAGTGATTTAATTTAAATATAGGAACTGCACATCACAATCTGGAAAAACTGATCTGGGGATGAACATTTGCAATTTTTCAGCTGCATTGCAAGAACATAGATTGGAGGTGTTTGGAATGTGGTTCACAGCTTGCAAGCTATATAGCAATAGCAATAGCAGTTAGACTAATATACTGCTTCATAGGGCTTTCAGCCCTCTCTAAGCAGTTTACAGAGTCAGCATATCGCCCCCACGGTCTGGGTCCTCATTTCACCCACCTCGGAAGGATGGAAGGCTGAGTCAACCTTGAGCCGGTGAGATTAGAACCGCTGAACTGCAGATAACAGTCAGCTGAAGTGGCCTGCAGTACTGCACCCTAACCACTGTGCCACCTCAGCTCTTTTTGTTACCTCTATCTGGTCTAGCATAATGTGTGAACTTCAACTCCAAGAATATCCCAGCCAGCATGCACACATATCTTAAAGATGCTAAACTAGCTGTGGAATCCTGGGACTTGAATTGTTCAGAAAAAAATGAGGTAGAATCCATAGAAAATATATTATTCATTTAATAACATTCTGGTTACATTCAAATGGCTCTTTTAAGAATGAAGATATTGTAAACTAACCAATAAACATTCAACAATATATCATTTAAAGCTTTGTCAAAGTGAAATAGTATATAAACAAATACATCCACTTGTTGGACAAACTCTTCAATTGTGTTGTATAGAAAAGGCCCAATGATCACATAAGATAGTGTGATCTCTGGTGGAATTGTCTTGCTTTGCCTGACCTTGCCTTTTCCAATACCAGTCATAGAAAGGAAGATACAAGCATCCTGGAAGATACAATTTTCATTGTCAAAATGGCACAGGAGGAAAAGGTTTGATGTTTCTTAGTAAGGGATGGTGCTGCCAAAAAAATAAAGGAATAACATCTAGGAGAGTTGCAATTGAAAGCCTTTTATTTTTAAAAATCAAGAAAGAGGTGTAGCTATTGTTTTTCCTGCATAATGTGTAATCTGGACCTTAGTGTATGCAATCACTCTCTATTACAAAACGAAGGCAAGTGAATTGTAGTCCTTATTAGTGGTGTGCACAGAATATATTACATATGTTTCCATTTGTCTGATAAATAATTGCTTGGATTCAGCATGGCAGACTGATATCTCCTTCTCTAGGTTAGACCAGTGGTGGGATTCAAATAATTTAACAACCGGTTCTCTGCCATAATGACCAGCTGGGTAGGCATAGCTTGGTGGTCATGTGACAATGTGGCGGTGGCCAACTCACGTCGATGGGCGCTTCGCCTTAGCTGTTACAATGTAATAAGGGTTAACCGGAGAGGCAGTTTCAGGGCAATAAAGATTAGGCTAGAAACAACACCAGGATGTTTCCTTCCTGCCTTCCTTACAGGATTAGCCCTGTAAAGTGGGAAAAAAATAAAATAAGATTTCTTCCAACAACCGGTTCTCTGAACCTCTTAGAAAGTTACGAACCGGTTCTCCCGAATAGGTGCAAACCGGATTAATCCCATCACTGGGTTAGACTGACTACATTTTTGCCAGAAGTAGATGGAATTGGTAGGCACATTGGTAGGCACTGAGAACTAACTCTAGATGCACAGCTAAAAAATGGTTCATGAAAGGAGACTTTAGGATAATCTGCTTTTTGTTCACTGGTTATATTGGGCATAACTTTTATAAACCTGATGTGAGGGGGGAGCATCTAGCTGACTGCCAGACCTGAAAAAGAAAGTTAAGCAAAATCAGGAGTCCTTATTTCTAGGATGGGAGGTGACCAGGAAATCCCAGGACTTTAGTCTGGATTAGTGTTTCTAAATCTTGGCCACTTGTGAGTGGACTTCAAGTCTCAGAATTCCTTAGCTACTTTGACCTCTTTAAATATGTGAGCATCTTTAAGATATGTGAGGCTGGGGTATTCTTGGAGTTACCCATGTTAAATTGTTATTGTTGAGAAACACTGGTCTAGGCTGAGCATTTAGCAATAATGCAAACATCAGAGCCCATTAAAACAAAAAAGGCCCTTTCAAGATGGTTGCCTTGTCCATGTTGGATCAAAGAAACAGCACAACTTGAATATGTTTTTACCTTTGCAAAAACCGAGGTGGAGCAGTGGTTAAATGCAGCACTGCAGGCTACTTCAGCTGACTGCAGTTCTGCAGTTCGGCTGTTCAAATCTCACCGGCTCAAGGTTGACTCAGCCTTCCATCCTTCTGAGGTCGATAAAATGAGGACCCAGATTGTTGGGGGCAATATGCTGACTCTGTAAACCGCTTAGAGAGGGCTGAAAGCCCTATGAAGCAGTATATAAGTCTAACTGCTATTGCTATTGCTATTGCTATTGCTATTTGCTCCTGCATTTCAGAAGGAGAGATTTATTAGTTATGGAGTTGTCTGTTTCTTCCGGAATAGGGTAAAGAAAACCATGAAACAGTGGAGTTCACCTTTAGTCTTTATTATAGATAATTACTAACAATGGCTGATTAGTATCCAATTTAATTCCCCTTTCCAGCAAGTTCTTCCCCCCCTTCTTTCTTTCTGTAGCATTTCTGTTTTAGAAGAGAAGATAAAACTGGCATTTTAACAGCCATTCAGTTATAGCTATCCTAGTATTATCTCCCTAGGTATATAAATAGGGCAGAAATAAGACTACTAACCAGGGAATCAGATGTTTATGTCAGAGTTTCAATTTTGAGACAGGTAAAGTGATAGTAGTCCCCATTCCAGTAAAAAAAAAAATTGAGGAGACATATCACAAAAGAAATAGAGGGCAAGACAACAGTATGCTCTTCACATAAGAGCAAGAACTCAAGTCTTTGATAATAAATGTCTTACTTCTGGTCACACAGCTTTGGCACCATATATGTACATAATTCCTCTGAGCACAACATTTTTAAGTTTCCTGATACATCCTGCAAATAAGTTTTCTTTCCCAGAATTTCAAACTGGATAAAAATGGACAATTTGGAGAAGACCGTTTTAGGAAGTCAAGTCACTTTTCTAATTCAATTCTTTCTATATTTATTGGAAGTAATTCCCACCTATCTCAGTTGGATTTACTCCAGATTAACATTTGCAGAACTGCTGCTTCAGCCTGCCTTAGAATTCCTCTGATATTTGACCTAAGTAGAGGAATAATTCTCAGTTCAGCGATATAAGAGCTCTTGCTTTGCATGCAAAATGTCTTAGTTTCATTCTTTGATGTTTACAAGATAGGGTTGGGAAAAGGTCCTTTCTAAAACTTTACAGAGGATCTGCCACTTAGAATATGTAATAGGGCACTAGTATGGACTAATTACTATGGGCTGTTACTTAACGACTCTTCAAATACTGATATATTGTAGGTAATACATTAGCTACATGTAAATCCAGACTAATTTAAATGCTATTGATTAGACTGGGCCTAATCCAACCATGACTTAATCTGGATTCAATGCAATGGGGCTGGGAAACAATGATTTAAACTCCTTGAATTTTATTATGGGTTGTAATTCAACAAGTCTCTCTCTTTCTCTCCCTCCAAACCTCTCTCTTTCTCTCTCTTTTCTTTTACATACACACTCACAATTTCCTTTTAGTTCCTCATCCCCCAAAATGCCTTGTTGGAATGTGTTTAAGGGACCACTATTTCTCCTTTCATAATACAAATCCATTATTTTAAAATAAAAGGTTATGTTCCCGGTACATAACATTCCTACATCTCGTTTCAAACTAAAAAGTTAACCTTGACTCATGGCAGAAAACAGCTGGTGATAAAATCCATGATGCAAATTCATCAGGTTAAAAGCACTGCAGAGATATTTGAAGCTTACTCATCACCATGAAAATTTAGAAAGCCAAAGATAATCAACAATAGCCGTTTTCTTCAGAAAATGAAATCTATGGGTTTTTTATTTTATTTGCCGTTTTATTATTAATGTATTATCCAGGGCTTTCTAAGCTTAGCTGGCAATTCAAATGAAATCTCATAAAATATGGACTTTGTAAAGTGTACTTCATTCTTTACATGTAAGGGGGCATAAAGGGAATTACACAAACTGGTATACATCTAATTGTTATTCATGGTATAAAATACTGTGATTAAATTGTGGACAGAATCATTTCTGTAGAATTTTATGTCATTGTCAGAAGTACAAACAGTTATTGAAAGTCAAGACAGAGAGGCAATTGTCTGTTTTCTAGATGAACTCTGACAAAATAAAGGTTGGAAGATTTTTTTTCTGGCTCTAAAGAGAATATTATAAACAAAATGCATTGGTTTTCATCTTTCTGAATGAATTATTGTCACAAACTCATCCTTGTCTTCCTCAGTGACCCTCCCAATAGTTTTCAGTATTTTAACCTTGCCCTGTCAGTTCTGATGGCACAATCATTTCTTAGTCAGTACGAGTCAAGCTCTATTTATGAACAAGAGTCTTTGGAACCACCTCTTGTGAGTTTTCACATGGGAGTAACATCTACCTAAGTATTCTTTTGTGCTTTGCATTTGGTCAAACCCAGATATGGGACTATCCCGCCAGCTATGGTAACACTAAAGGGAGTTCAACATTCACCAAACTTGTGTGTGCTTGAGTATGTTGTCTTTGTTTATTTAAGTAACTGCTGATTTCTCTCTCAGTTCAATTCACCTCACAGGGTTGATGTTGAAGAGAAAATAGGAGGAAGGGGGTGGGGAGAAAATGTATTGGATATATTCACTGCCTTGGGTTATTTATAAAAATAATAAAGCTGGGACATAAATAATTAAAATAAAAAACTCTGAGAAGTAAAAAAATAGAATTGAATGGGCTTATTCATAGATATGAAAGGGATGTAGTGGCTCAGTGGCTAAGATGCTGAGCTTGTCGATCTGAAAGGTTGGCAGTTCGGCAGTTCAAATCCCAAGCGCTGCATAAGGAAGTGAGCTCACATTACTTGTCCCAGCTTCTGCCAACCTAGCAGTTGAAAAGCATGTAAAAAATCAAGTAGAAAAATAGGAAACACTTTGGTGGGAAGGTAAGAGTGTTCTGTGCTCCTTTGGTGTTTAGTCATGCCAGCCACATGACCACAGGGAGGTCTTTGGACAGCACTGGCTCTTTGGCTTTGAAACGGAGATGAGCACAGCCCCCTAGAGTTGGGAACAACTAGCACATATGTGCAAGGGGAACCTTTACCTTTACTTTTATTCATAGATATATGCAAAAGTGACAAAGTCAAGATGCTGGCTGAATCATTGGGCTATATGTATTGTCAAAATCAAATTTCATTTGAATTAAAGCCTCAGTCCAAGAGGCCTTCAAGACTGGTCTGTAAATACTACAGTGCCCCCCTCCCCTGCCATCTCAGCAGAACAGTGATAGAGTTTGCCCATTAAAAAAAGGAGGTTTTTTTACATAAAATAAGGGCAATACATTGAGGTAGCAAATGAATGAAAAACATCAAAACCAAACCAAGATTGACATGTGGCATTGGAGCATATGTCCTTCTTCTTCAATGTCTGATTCCAGAACCAATCCTGTATTATATATCTCTGTGACTAGGAAACTAAACTTGTCAACTCCTTACATTGACATGGGACTTGAGTTGCTCTTTTAAGTGCATTCTTACACCATGACATTAACGGAAATATAAGGGGAAAATAAAGATGATTAAAAGGAAAGCAAACAATTATTTCAGAACGTACAGTTTGGTTTTAAGCAACTTGGTTTCATGCTTTAACAGGGGGATACATACTAGAACATAGAAGCAGGAAGTAGGAATTGATATTGATTAGTTGAGATTTTATTTATAGGAAAATTGCATTTTACAAGAGTGCAACTGGTGTGGTGACTAAAGTTGATCTAGGCCAACATGAGAAAATTAAGGGTTTGTCATTTTTAGAATAATCAAGTGTCACTAATTGTGCTATTGTAAACAAAACCCTGATTTTGAAGTAACATATTAAGATGAATTGTTTATACGATATGAGTGAAATAGATTAATGTTATTACTTTTGGATAACTAATTAAATGAAATGTTTACTATATAAAATTAAATTTGAGGATATATGTTATTAATAGTAAAATAGAATAATAGATGGAAATGTGTTCTGTCCCCACTTCTCCGCTCGTTAACAGACGACAGGCAGACAAACGTGAAAGGGAAGAACTTTATCAGTTCTCGGCTTAGACTGGCTGCGAGCCCAAAAATAAACATAAATCAAGACTCTGACCAGAAGATAACAGAATACCAAACAAAACTCTTACAAAACAATTCACTTCTCCAAGTGTCTCCTTGAATCAGGGTTACAGAAAGCAAAGCACTTCTCCAAGTGTCTCTCACAAACAAACCATGACCGATGAATGATGAACGAATGAATGAACGTTGTCTCCTACAACCAGGGCGTGGCACCATCCGTTCTTCTATCACCAGAAGACGCCACTAACGAGCCCCAGCTGCATTGTTAATCTTGCATCCCGAAAAGACTCACAGGAGACTTCTGCTGAGTCACAATAGAAATGATATGTAAAATTTGATTAATTTGGAGAGGCAAATAATGATATTGTTTATATATTAAGATGAAATTAAAATCAAGCGGGAAAATATGGAATGAAAATAAGATGACTGAAATGTAAAATGAAAATATGATGTAAAATGAACTATTCATGATTGAAGATGTAAAAAGGGAAAACCCGAACAACACTTTGTTTATAAAAGAAGTTAAAATACATAACAAAAAAAAAAACTTTGTTTAAAAAAAGATGAATTGTTCACATAGTAAATCTTCATTTTATTTGGGAGAAACGCTTCCATTAATTAAATTTTCTCAATTTTTTTTTTAAAGTGCACTGCACACTTGTAAAAAGAGGTGGGGCTTTGTTACCCAATTACGTCTACCATTTTGGAATCAGTCCTGGTGCTTTGGGGCTGGGGGAACAGTAAGAATTCTAGATGTGTAAAGAACAAATCATGATTTCTGAGCTACTTTGAAAGTTCTATCTGTAAAGAGAGGAAGCTGGGAGAAGTGGGGTCACTCTTTTCTTTTTATCATTTTAAAATTGTATTTATATTAGATTAATTCCATCGTAATACCACAGTATTTTATCTATTATATAATTTACAAGATACGTTGTTCCATAATGCAAGACAGCTTACAACAATCAAAACACAAGCAACACCTTATGAAAATAGAACACCCACTTTAATGCCTGATTTTAAATGTATGGATTGTGTTCTGTTTTAGTATGGTACGTTTTGAAAAGTATAATTAAATCAACCTTGGGTGATGAAATAAACAGAAAGGCATCATATAAATTATGAAATAGATAAACAATTAAAAGCTTGTCTAAAAGAAATGACTATGAATACTTTTATCATGGTCACTGATTAGAATTGGAAACAAAAACAAATTGAAAATAAAAATAAAGTAAAAACAGAACAAGATGGTGGTGGATTTGTCAGTGGATAATAAAAGTCTGCTTAATTTTTCAGGCAGCATAACAAAATTTAGCTACTGATCCAGATCCAGGATGACGGAATCATACTGATCTGACAATAGCTTCTTTACTTAAAAAAACCCTAACTGTTTTACTCTGTGAGTAGTCATAAGACAGGTCTCCAAGTCTTTAAAAGAAGATACAGTATCACAGGACATGAAGTGTAGTTTAAATGCCCCTTGTCACAGCCTCAGCTCATAATGGACTTGTTTCTGCTGTAGGGAAGTGTATTGAAAGGTGTTAAAATTAGTGTTTTGCTTGACTAGTGTCAACTAGTCCGGTATAAAATCATATAGAGAAGAAATGTATCATTCAAATTACTATTTATTAGCAAGATTTATTCTTTCCAAAAAGGAAATTAATTGCAACCTATGAGTTATGATGGAGGCCTTGGTGCTGTCTGAGCTTTGATGGTTTTCTTGCAGGCATCTGATAATGCTACCTAGTCTGAAAATGAAACATCTGTAAAAGAACCATTAAGCTTAGAGAGCCCCAAGGATCCCACTATTCAACCCTGAACTAGAAATATTCTCTTCTATTGTTGCAGCAGATTGAGGTTTGTAATCTACTTACGAAAGAGCAGGACTTGAGACCACGAAGGTGAGAGAAACAGGTTTATTTGATGCATCGAGTTCAGCGTGTTCACACACCAAAATCTGAACTGCCTGGGCTCTGCCCAGGATGCTACTTTTATGCCGTGTTCCACACTGTGCATTCTCAAGGCGTTTCCATACACGAGACAAGCATGACATTTCGAAAAAGAGAAGTTCATTTGGAATGTTACAGCAAAGTACATAGGAGAAATACAAAAAAGAGAAGTTCCTATAATGTCTTAAGCCGTCAGCAGCTTTTACCTCTGTTCTATCTCTCACCCACGCCTGGCTTCCTGTGCCCCTCCTTTACAGGGTCTTGCCACACTGTTCAGCCCTATTTTTAATACTTATGAGGAAGTTGGAGAGAAAGTTCACTCCAGCTAAAAGTCAACTTTGGGACTCCAGGGCACTAGAATGAAAAGCCAAACTAATATGAATTTATAAGGTCCATTCTATTAAGACCACCTAACCTGGCCAGCCACTGGTGGGTTTACCTGTGCAACCCCTCCTGCATCACTATCAGTACATATCAGTTATCAATAAGTGAAAAAGGGGGTGAGGCTTGGAACACCTGATCACACCTACTGTTTTAATATTGTTGACTCTCCTAAAGAGACACTTACTTAGGTGCCACCAGCTAAAATACAGAGAGCTGTGTGATCTGATGGATAATAAAATTCTTAATATAGATTGAAACAGCTACCGGATAGCTGGGATTTGAACATGGGCTATATTACATACTAGGCAGACTTCTTGGCCATTAGGCCACAGGCTCTTATCCGTTATCAGCGAAGCCAGGGTGAAAGGTATCTATTAGATTTTTACAACCCCTGGTAAGCCCCAATTGTGGGAGGAAGCTAAATGCTTCCATCATCTGTCAATCGGCTCGTCACAAGAGTCCATCACAACAGAAATCCAATATTTTTACTGTTGCCTTTGTTATATTTGTGTTTTTTTATTTGTGCTGATAAATAAATAAAGGGAGACTAGTATAGATCTATTTCAAGCTATTTAGCTCTCATCAGCTAGCCATACCCTTACTGGGATTTGAACCTGGGCTATATTACATACTAGGCAGACTTCTTAGCCATTAGGCCATAGGCTCTTATCTGTTATTAGCTTCCTCCCATAATTGGGGCTTATCAGGGGTTGTAAAAATCTAATAGATAGATAGATAGATAGATAGATAGATAGATAGATAGATAGATAGATAGATAGATAGATAGATAGATGAGAGAGAGAGAGAGAGAGAGAGAGAGAGAGAGAGAGAGAGAGAGAGAGAGAGAGAGAGAGAGAGAGAGAGAGAGAGAGAGAGAACCTTTTTTTTTTTTGGAAAAAAAAAGGGAGGGAAGGAAAAATCAGTCAGAAGTCTCCAACATAACAAATTCCAGGCAAGCATGCCCAGACCTCAATATTCCTCAAGGTGAAGCAATGACATAAAAATTATGACCTCTCCCTATATTTTATTTGTTTTTCCCCACACTAAAATATCGCCGCAGCCTGAGGCATTAGCAAGAGCAAACCTCCATTATCGCTCCAGAGAGTTGGCATTTTGCTCATTAGGCTTCTAAGGTTCTGACAGAGTGACCTTGTTTAGTGGAAAGACACAGATGGAGTCCGTCAGTAAATCTTGTTAATGTAACAAGCATTTCCATCCTTAGATGAGCATTGCATCTGACACAAGCATTTCTTTCCCAAGTAAACATATTCTCCTTCTTCCCTACAGATAGATTCCCTCCCAGGCCTGGCAGCCTAAGCACTTCATGTCATCAGGTGGTTTTGTTATTTATTTATGGTCACAAAACGCATCTTGCTCTCTGTGTGTAGGCCACTTAGTCTCTTAAAAGAAAGCTGGAGGTTGGCTTTAAGAGGACAGAAACTGGCTTTTTTTTTTTTTTAAGAACTGCTCTCAGTCAAAACCGCAATTTCTTTCACTTTATTCTTGTTTTGTGGACTTTAGCTCCACGCTGCAAAACATGATGTCCTATGAAGGGACCTTGGTGCTCTTTGAGCTTGATGGTTTTCTTGCAGACATTTCATTATTTAAACTAGGTAATATTATTGAATTGAATTGAATTGAATTTATTATATTTCTATGCCACCCTTTTTCCCAAGGGGACTCAAGGCGGCTCACAACCCAAGTCAGAGGGGTGGGTGGGTTAGGGGATACAAATAGGGAAAAAACGACATGGACAGACAACACCACAATTTTAAAAACAATCAACAGCTACACCATTCGAGCGGGGACAGGAACTCATCAGCCCCAGGCCTGTTGGAACAGCCAGGTTTTGAGTGCTAGTGACTAATAAAATATCTGCAAGAAAACCACCCAGCTCAAAAACCACCAAGGACCCCTCTTTTCAATCCTGAGTTACACATATTTCCCTTTAATGATGGTCCCATTTTCATTCTTGTCCACATTCCCATTCCTTTCCCTAAGGGTTTTTGCAAGGGTTTCATGATTGTTGTGATAATTAAAATATTATGATAGGGTATGTCATATACTTCTAGCAGTTGGCCAGTCTTTTGTGCAGGAAATTCTGGTTAATAGTATGTATAAATAAAGGTAATAAGCAAGGGCTTTTCTATCATTGGTGCTGGATGGAATTGAACTGGAGATCCTTTTGAATACATGACTCCTGTCAAAGAGCAGATGGCAGGTATTGCTAGAAGGATTTTTGAATCACTTCCTATGGTGCATCACCTGTGCTTGCTCCAAGTCTGGGAAGCTCTGTTCCGTGACCCATCAAAACTGCGCTCGACTAAGCCGCGCCCGATTAAACCGCGTCGCTGACGTCATCAACAGGGCGACAACAGCCAGTGCGGAGACAGAAGGGCACTTTAAACAGCACTTTGAAAGCAAGCCGATTCAACTTAAGGTAAGGTTTAGGTTTAGGTTTAGGGTTAGGGTTAGGTTTAGGGTTAGGTTAAGGGTTAGGGTTAGGTTTAGGGTTAGGTTAAGGGTTAGGATTAGGTTTAGGGTTACGTTAAGGGTTAGGTTTAGGGTTAGGTTTAGGATTAGGTTTAGGGGGGTTAGGTTTAGGTTTAGGTGTTAATTTTAGGTTTAGGGTTTACAGCGTGCTTCTGTCTCTGTGCTGTTGTCGCCCTGTTGATGACGTCAGCTACGCGATTTAGTCGGACGCGGTTTAGTCGAGCGCGGTTTTGTGGTGGAACCGCTCTGTTCATCATCATTCAGACCCTAATCCCCCACTATTGTAGTGCGCACTACATGGGGATGCCCTCGGATAGTATCCAGAAGCTTCAGACACTACAAAATGTGGTGGCACTGTCAATTAAGTGTGCTTCTAAAACTACATGTTGTCACCTATGCCACACAAACTGCATTGTTTGCCGTTTTGTTTTTGGGTCCAATTCAAAGTGCTGGTTTTAAAACCCTTCATGAAAGGGAATCGGGTTATCTGAGGGATCATACTTTCCCTGATTAGATCTACCCATTCCATCAGATCTGGTAGAGAAGGCATGCTGCAGGGACTTATTCTTGGTGGGTCTGAGGAGGTAGGCCTTCTCTTCCATGGTTCCTGCTTTATAGAACACTAACTGATAACCCAGCATCACCCAGGGTATTTATTTAGGGGGGGGGGGATGTCCGAACCAAACATAATGTTGATTTTTTCCCTTTACCAGAGGGAGCCCCCTTGTGGAGTACTGTGAAGCCATTTCCATGGCAATTCCACAACACTGCACAATACAAGCCATTTTATGGCAGTACAGTAGAAGCCAATTTAAGGCACAACAGGCTGTGTCTTAACAGGCAACAAAAAAACCAAGAGTGTTAGGTGTTTCTTATCCCCACAGTATTTTTTCCAGAGAGTAAGTCATCTGTATAGTTGCAATTGCTCAAGGCGTTCCAGAGTAATACTGGAAAACACACACACACACACACACACACACACACACACACACACACACACACAAACCCAGATAGATTAGATTAGATTAGATTAGATTAGATTAGATTAGATTAGATTGATAGATAGATAGATAGATAGATAGATAGATAGATAGACAGACAGACAGACAGACAGACAGACAGACAGACAGACAGACAGACAGACAGACAGACAGACAGACAGACAATCTCCCTGTGAAGTATGGTTAATTGCATTCCAGTTAATGTTCTGGAAGTCCTTCTAGATTTGGCTATGTCATCATAATCTCTTTTTTAGAATAATCTCAATAGCACAGAAATAAGGATGGTTTAGAATTCAAGCAAAGCTTTGTAAGGGAATGTTTTATATAATGCAATAGTGAATTTAAAAAGAGAAGGAAAGAGAAAATACAGATGAGTATGGATGAGACTAAGAAAAGGGAGAAGAATTTTTTAATAATCTTTAAGGATAACAACTATTACTCGCCAAAGTAAGCTTTTACAAAGGCAATTATCTACGTTTACAGTGAGAAATTAAAATAAAGAGGAACCATGCAAAATAAAGAAATTTTGAATTTTTAAATGAACGAAGGGCACACAAGTTGGAAAAGGAAAATAAAACTGAGCGATATTAAAATTACAAGAAAGGAATACTGCAATAGCTGATAATGCAAACGTGTGAAAAATGTTTTATCAGTATTATATTGCTTTATACAAAGGTCAAGAAATTTCCTCAGACAAAGTAGATAAAACCACTACAGGATGTACTGAAGATAACAGACATTCAAAGACAAATTTTGAATGGATATATAACAATAAGAGAACTGTGGAAGCTATCAAAACAACTAAAACAGAAAAAATACCTGGTTTGGATGTGTTGCCAGCCTTTCAGTTTAAATGTTTTGACATTGAACATTTACAACTGTTACAACAAACAATGAATATTATTCAGTGATTATAAACTGTTTACCATGAAAGCTTAGAAATGATTTTACAGGATTTTAATTATGAACATCAATGTGGGTTTTTTACCTAAAAGACAATTACGAGATAATATCAGAAATGTTTTAAATCTTCTGGAAAACCTGGAGCAAGATAATAAAAAGCAAGTTGCATTGATATTCTTAGATGAAAACAAAGCCTTTGACAATTTGAATTGCAATTGGGGGGGGGGGGAGGAATATGTGAACCTTGAAGATATTTTTATTTAAATGGGTAAATTCAATTAATTTTTTTTCCAGAAAGCAGAAATAATTGTTAATGGAGAACTAACACAATCTTTTGATTGTGAGGTTCAAAAAGAACAAGACAGGGATGCCCATTATCTTCCTTTTTATTAAATTTGGTTCTTAAAGTCTTGAATAGACACATAAAATAAGATCAGAAAATTATGGGAGTTAAGGTTAAAATGGAAATGCATAATTTGTGAGAAATTTGGTGTTAATTTTAGAAGCTCCACTAGAAAAAGTAGAGCCACTAATGCAAAAAATTAAAAAGACTGGTATATTAACAAGTATTAAGATTAACAATCAGAAGACAAAGATGTTCAGAAATTAGAAGGATGGAATGGAAAAAAAACCTGGTTTTAAGATTGAGAAAAAAAATAAAATACTTGGGTATTAGTATATAAAGTAGGAATTGTATGTTATTTAAAAATAATTATATTGAGACATGACTTGAAATTAAGACGGATATGTTAATGTAGGATAAATTACAATTGTCACAATTGAGGAGAATTTCCATGATAAAAATGGATGTTTTGCCAAAAGGGGTAAGTTTTGTATTTCCTACAATGCCTATTTTGACAATGGATGTACTATGTAAACAAATTTAATTTAGATACATTTAAATTTATATGACAAGGAACAAACACAAGTTAAATATAGAAGTGATACAGATTGCAAAGGAAAGGGGAGGATTGGGTTTACAACATTTAAGGAATATTTTGTGGTTGGGATGTTGGGAAACAACACACTTTTACAATTAAAAATGTGAACTTTAAAAATCATAGAATAGATGTTTCATCTCTATTTGCAGGTTGTGCCTGCATACACGGTTAAGGATCTCAGCCAGTAGTGAAATTCATTTTTTTTTTACTACTAGTGCTGTGGGCATGGCTTGGTGGGTGTGGCAGGGGAAGGATACTGCAAAATCCCCATTCCCCCCCACTCTGTGGCCATCCAGAGGTGATATTTGCAGGTTCTCCGAACTACTCAAAATTTCCGCTACTGGTTCTACAGAACCTGTCAGAACCTGCTGAATTTCACCCCTGATCTCAGCTCCAAAAGCATAACATAGAAAAGAACTGGCAGGGAAAGATCAATGATTGACACACTGGGACTTGTTGGAAAACTATCAAGAAGAATTTAAAATATAATCTGAAGAGTAATTAGTAGGAGAAAGAAAATCAGTGATCTCCGCAATTACAGTTATCTGAAAGATTTAAAATGGATAGAAAGATTTATACCATGGAGCAAAGTAAGATAGAATTTGAAATAAAATGTACCAATGATGAAATATAGAAACTTTTGTGGAAATTTGAAACAGGTTAAAAATGTATAATGAAATAGGCTAATAATTTTAGTTAATACAGATGGATCAATGGGAAAATGTGGTTCAAAGGATTAGAATTATTATTGTGGTATGATATTATAGATAATTTTATAAAACTTGTGATTAATGGTTTTGATGATTAGAAAAATAGATTATAGAAAGAATATGAAATAACTTTAGAGACAGAAATTAAAATACATTTGTACTTAGAACTGCTGTGAAGAATATTGGGAGGTGCTTCTGTATAGCTTTTTTTTTCTTCAGTTTTTTTCTCTTCTTACATTTTGTGCTTTTTCTTTTGATTTTTTTTCTTTATTTTATATTAGTTTTCATTAGTTTTTGTCCTCTTGTTTAAAAGTTTTAATATAAATTATATATTATATGGAAGTAGGATGCAGTGTTGCATCTGCATCACAACTGACACAATTTCTGGAATGCCTTCCAGTCCTAGCCAAGCTCTGTGCAACAAATGAACACGCCTGAGGCAGCAGCAGAGAAATGGAGCCTGAAATTCAAGTTGTCCATGTTACATAAAAAACAACAACCCTTTTTTTTCTCCTCAAGATATTTTGGGTTGCCATTTATATCGTTGACCTACTGTAGCTTCTCTCCTCACTCATATGTTAACTCTTCCAGAGTTGCAAAGAAAAAAATGATTCTTCTTCTTCTTCTTCTTCTTCTTCTTCTTCTTCTTCTTCTTCTTCTTCTTCTTCTTCTTCTTCTTCTTCTTCTTCTCCTCCTCCTCCTCCTCCTCCTCCTCCTCCTCCTCCTCCTTCTTTGTTCTTCTTCTTCCTCCTCCTCCTCTTCTTCCTCCTCCTCCTCCTTCTCTCTCTCTCATCTCATCTGTCTATCTATCATATCCCTCTGTCTAAAATATCAATAAATAGCGTTTACAATTGTCATAAAATTTAAAATTCATTATATCATTATTCCATTGATGAAATAATTAATTGAATATCTAAAATTAGACTCACATAATCTTGAAAAATAATTGTACATCCCTACAGAATTCTCAACATTAATATTTACATTGACTTCATCTCTATTTATCAAGATCAAAAATAGATGACCACGATCTTTAGAAAGAGAAAAACTAAAAACAATCAGTAAAAGCAATAGTAATTTCTAGATTTCCTCCCATTGTACCTAATTGATAATGGGGTCAAATTATTTATAAATGGCCATTTTTGCAAAGGAGAGGCGGTTTCAGTAGGCCAAAAATGCTGTATTCAGTGTATAGAAAGCACCCAGATTTTCACCTCTTTTTTGGGGGGGAAAGGTGCATCTTATATTCTGAAAAATATGGTAACTCCAAATATGAAGGATCACACTCATGTGCTAACTATTCCAGAATTGCAAAGAAAAATTCCTCCTCTGCCTCCCCTTCCTCCTCTCGTGAAAAAGGCATGCCAGTACTCAAATAGGCCCTTTTTGTATGTGTGTATACCTGTATGTATATATACACACATACACAATTACAAATTGTTTGGATTAGATAGTAACTAAATCCAGCTTCTTAATGAAAGTGGTAGTGTCCAAACCAATTGAGTACAAAATACATTTTAATGTAGAAAGATAATTCTTCCAATCATAGTTAATTTACCTGTTATCTTAGTGTGTACAGTGTACGAGCCATATGTTTCAGCATTAGTGTCAGGCCTGCAGTCATATTCCTTTTGGGATCTTTGGCCTGCCACACTAATATTCTATTCTACTATGCTGTTTCTTTAGTGGGGAATTGGGAGGGGGAATAGTAAGGAGTATAATGTGATGTTGTCAAAATAAAATTCCTTTCTAGAATCCAAGGTCATCCTTTGTCTCTACACCTCTGCACCTGACCAGAACTGGATGAGTGGAACTGCCAGCGTGGCAGTGGAAGATTGGACCATGTGATGGACTTGTGGGTGTGGAGCAAGATCACGAACTTTCAACTGGGTGGGGAAAACCCAGGAAGCTCAGATTCGGGTTTACCCAGATGTGCCAACATGACTCTCTTAATAAATTGGAACTTAGAGCAATACTTTGCCTTGGACTCTGATTTAATTTTGGATGTTATTTGGAACCCTGACAATTAGTGTGAAAGTGAATGAGTGTTTTAAACACATAAAGCAGTGTTATGTATAGGAGTTTTCCTATACCTTCTCACGACCGATTAGATCCCACAGATTAGCCTCCTCTGGATTCCATCAACTAGCCAGTGTCGATTGTTGACCCCCCCGGGGGAGGGCCTTCTCTGTGGCTGCTCTGGCCCTCTGGAACGATCTCCCCGTGGAGATTCGGACCCTCGCCACCCTTCAGGCTTTCCGCAAAGCCGTTAAAACCTGGCTGTTCCGGCAGGCCTGGGGCTGATGAGTTCCCAGCCCCACTCGAATTGTTGTGGCTGTTGATGAATTTTTAATCTGTTTTGTATTTGTCTGTCTTTTTGTTTTTTTTGTACTTCCCCTTTTCCCTATTTAGTTTGTTAGCCGCCCTGAGTCCCCTCGTGGAATAGGGTGACATACAAGTTCAATAAAACTAAAGTAAACTAGTCCTCAGCTATGTTTGGTTTTTGTTTTTAGCACAATTTAGTGGCAATATAAACTCATTCCCTTTGGAATGAGCTGCCCCCAGAGCTTTGCATAATCCCCAACCTCCAGTCCTTCCGACGCACTCTAAAAAGTTGTTTTTTTCCAGCAAGCTGGCCTGGCCTGAATAGAATAAACTATAGGATTAATTTGGTTGTTAATTTTAATTTAATTTTTAAATTTTTTATTGTAAATATCAATTGGGGTTTTTTTGGGATACTTTATTTAATGTCCCCTTTAATTTTTGTAATAGGTGTTTCCTTTTATGTTGTACACCGCCCTGAGTCCTTGGGAAAAGGGTGGCATATAAATCCAATAAACCTAAACCATAAACCTAAAGCATCTTAAGAGTCAGTTTGGTATAATGGTTAATCAGATTAGAAACTGGGGGACCATGCGTTCTAATACTACCTTAGTCAAGAAGCCAGTTGAGTCACTGTGGGCCAGTCATTCTGTCTCTTCTCTCTAGGAAGCGGTCAAGGACAATCTACTTCTGAAATCTTGCCAGGAAAACTGCAGGGACTACCTTGTTTCCAGGCAGAAACAGGAGTCAACATACACGTACACAAATAAGGCATTTTCTCGGAGGGCAAAGGGGGAGGAAAAATGCCAAAATATGTCATGCTGTCACAATGCTGTTCCCAAATCTAATATTTGCATTGGGCTCAAATAAAATAATAAAAATAAGGGGTGCGGTGGCTCAGTGGCTAAGATGCTGAGTTTGTCGATCAGACAAGTCGGCAGTTCGAATCCCTAGCACCGCGTAATGGAACGAGCTCCCGTTACTTGTTCCAGCTTCTGCCAAACTAGCAGTTTGAAAGGTTCACCCACAAAACCGTGCTCGACTAAACCGCGCCCGACTAAACCGCGTTGCTGACATCATCAACAGGGCGACAACAGCGCGGAGACAGAAGCATACTGTAAACCCTAAACCTAAAATTAACCCCTAAACCTAAACCTAACCCCCCTAAACCTAATCCTAACCCTAACTCTAACCCTAAACCTAACCCTTAACCTAATCCTAAACCTAACCCTAAACCTAACCCTAAACCTAACCCTAAACCTAATCCTAACCCTTAACCTAACCCTAAACCTAATCCTAACCCTTAATCTAACCCTAACCCTAACCCTAACCCTAACCCTAACCCTTAACCTAAACTTAAACCTAACCCTAACCCTAACCCTAACCCTAACCCTAACCCTAACCCTAACCCTTAACCTAACCCTAACCCTAACCCTAACCCTAACCCTAACCCTAACCCTAACCCTAACCCTAACCCTAACCCTAACCCTAACCCTAACCCTAACCCTAACCCTAACCCTAACCCTAACCCTAACCCTAACCCTAACCCTTAACCTAACCCTAAGCCTAACCCTAACCCTAACCCTAACCCTAACCCTAACCCTAACCCTAATCCTAACCCTAACCCTAACCCTAACCCTAACCCTTAACCTAAACTTAAACCTAACCGTAAAGCTAACCCTAAACCTAACCCTTACCTTAAGTTGAATTGGCTTGCTTTCAAAGCACTATTTAAAGCGCCCTTCTTTCTCCACGCTGGCTGTTGTCGCCCTGTTGATGACGTCAGTGACGCGGTTTAATCGGGCGCGGTTTAGTCGAGCGCGGTTTTGATGGGTCACGGTTTGAAAGCATGTAAAAAATGCAAGTAGAAAAAATAGGAACCACCTTTGGTGGGAAGGTAACAGCATTCTGTGTGCTTTCGGCATTTAGTCATCCCGGCCACATGACCAACCTTTACCTTACAAAGAAGAATGGTTGAAGCTTTGGTTTTAAGATATGTTTAATATTTTTGTTTTTGTGGGGTAGAGGATGGTTTGTTCCAGGCACAACTGAGTTCTTCGAGTCTAATCCTTTTCAATTCTACAAGCAACTGAAGGTACAGCTCGTTATCAAATATAAGAAAATCCATGCATCATCACATAAGAAGACTATATGCTAATATTACTCTCATGTGAGCTGGGCTTCTTTTATCCTCTAAGGTATAGAAGGAAGTTATGTTGTAATGATCCCACATCACAAAATATACAAGACAGGATTCTTCGGTGAATAAAGTTTCTCAAAAAGGAAGATCTTGTGCATGACTTATCTCTTGAACATTAGCCATGTACTGTACTGTATTTGAACAGAATATTTCTAAGTTATTACGAAGACAGGACTATGATTTTGAGATTCATATTTGATTGATTTGATTGATTTTATTATATTTATATGCTGCCCTTTTCCCCCGAAGGGGACTCAGGGTGGCTCACAATTCAAATCAGGGAAGGGGGGTACAGACAGAAAATAAAAGACAAAACATAACAATACATAATTTAAAAACACACAACAGTCATACCATTCGAGACGGGGGCAACAGCTCTTTAGCCCCAGGCCTGTCGGAACAGCCAGGTTTTAAGGGCTTTGCGGAAGGCCTGGAGGGTGGTGAGGGTTCGAATTTCCACGGGGAGTTCGTTCCAGAGGGTCAGAGCAGCCACAGAGGAGGCCCTCCTCCGGGTAGTCGCCAGTCGACACTGGCCGGCAGATGGAATTCGGAGGAGGCCTAATCTGTGGGATCTAATCGGTCTAGTGGAGGTGATTGGCAGCAGGCTGTCTCTCAAGTACCCAATATGAGAATGTCACACAAATTGCATCTGCTTTACTATTGCTTGCTTGCATGCATATTTTGCTGAAGCAAAAGGTAACATTCAGAAAAAAAAATCTGGCCATAAGTGAAGTTTGATTTTGATCCACATCAATCTTTTTGCTCTCGTATGCAACACAATTGTGGAATATGATGCTGCTGATTAAAAGCAATTTCCAATCAAGAGGGGAAAATGCTGACTGGTTTATTCTAATCAATTTGTAAATATGATTCTGTGATGAGTTTCAGCAGCCCAATTTTTTTCTGATTGGGTAACTACTACTGAGCCACTATCAGCATTCCCAGCAAAGTCACTTTCAGAACAAAGAAAACACTTCAACATATGAAGTTGCTTGGTTGGTTAAGCATATGCAACTTTAAGTTATATAAGTAATTATTTAAGTCTAGAAGAATAGTATATTCTTAGAGAAGATTCCAAAATATGCTATTATTTGTTTATTTATTCAATGTCTTCATGTCCCCCTTTTCAATTCATACCTACATTCTCCACAGTGCTGTGAAGTAGTTGAGTTGGATAGTTCCAGGTCAACCACTGAAATTAATGGCTCAGTGGAAATTTAATTTGTGCCATCTTAATACACAGGGTGAACTGATGTTTAAAGAAAAGTCTTCATGATGCAGCAAAGCTATTACACTTAAAAATGAGCAGATTAAAATAGTGTGGGATTTCAGAATACAAACTGATGAAGTCTTAGCTCATAACCCACCAGACATAACAGTGGTTAAAACGAAAAAAAGAAATATGATGATCGATGTAGCAATACTAGGTGACTGTAGAATAGCAAAGAACTGGAAAAGATCACAAAATATCAACATCTGAAAATAAAAATTCAAATATAATGGCATAAACCAGCCACGGTGGTCCCATGATTATTGACACATGGGTTACTGTTGTGGCCCGCCAGGAGCCGTTGGCCACCAGGTGGCGGCAGAGCATTGGATCAGAGGGAGTGTTCAGGGAAACACTTGGGAGTTGCTGCAGGATGCACCCCGTCGAAGGGTTACTCGATGGAAGGAACAACTGAGTACTTACAGGAGATGATTGCGAGCAGCTGTTGCTCATTGGGATCCTCTCCTGAGTATAAAGAGACTGCTGGTGCCACGCCCTGGTTGCAGAAGTCAACGTTCCGTTCCCGTTCTAGTGATTGTTCTTGTTCGCGTTTACAAACCGAGAGAAGCCAACTTGGATAAGTGGTTTGAGATAAGAGAAGCCGGGTTTGCATTTTGGTGTGAGTTATAGGACTTTCTGCCAGAGCTAATTATCTTTGTTTATTTGGGCTTGCAGCCAACAAGAGCTTGGACTGATTAAAAGAAACCTTTTTAGTTACGTGGCTTTTGGCTTTCATTCCTGGATGGAGAATGGGGGGGGGGGGGGTCAGAACAGATTACCATATCAAAAATATATATATTGGACAACCCTTAGAAAATATGCACATTGACAATTCTTATCTGTCAATTGCAAAAGACCACACCGCTTGGATCTGCACATATACTATGCTAATACATTATGACATCCTAGGTTCTTGGGAAGAACTTGGTGTGTATGAAGGCCAACAACAGTTTAAACAGTTAGCATCTGTGATTCCACATTATTGTGTATGTAATGTGTAAATAAAAAGGTCTGCAAATAGAAGTAGAATGGATGTAACAAAATAAAGCCAAGATACACCAATGCTAATAGGTGCCTTGGGTGCAATCCCAGTAGAACTGGAGCACCACCTGAACACCATTGGCATTAACAAATCAGTGTCCTTCAAATTCAAAAGGCAGCTGGGAATAGGATACATCATGTGATGATAACAAAAAATATCAAAACAATATCTGTCAATTCCAGGTCCTTGAGAAAGACTCAATAGATGTCCAAAAATACCAAACCCAGTCCCAACATCTTATCAACTGTGCAATGAACCAGTGGTGGGATTCAGCCAGTTCGCACCTATTCGGGAGAACCGGTTGTTAACTTTCTAAACAGTTCAGAGAACTGGTGGTTGGAAGAAATCTCCTTTTGTTTTCTTCCACTTTACAGGGCTAATCCTGTAAGGAAGGCAATAAGGAAACATTCTGGTGTTGTTTCTAGCCTAATCTTTATTGACCTGTTTAAAGAAACTGCCTCTCCGGTTAACCCTTATTACATTGTAACAGCTAAGGCGAAGCACCCATCGACGTGAGTGACATTGAGTTGACCAAGCCCACCCAGTCTCATGACCACCGAGCCCCACCTACCCAGCTGGTCATTAGGAGAAAGAACCGGTTGTTAAATTATTTGAATCCCACCACTGCAATGAACCATAATAATATTTAGTTGGTGGAACCTTGAAACTCTGTCTAATTGAATGGAAAAGACAGAAACAATTGGAGATCATCAGATTTTGAGGGGAATGTCATTGATTTTTAAAACATTAACGGAGTGAAAGATTTACCATCACTAGAACATGTAACAGAAATTGTGTAAGTAATAAAATATGATGGCTTAATGTAACTGGGAAATATCTTTCTATCCCTGACTTCATTTGAGCAGTATTTTTGACAAAATGCCATTATATCACTTTTTATAGCTTGGAACTAAGGAAAAAAAACACATTCAATCTTTTAACATCGATTTTTTTTTCAACTTTGGCACACATGTTTTTAAATGATGAAGTATATGAGCTACTGACATGTGTACCTCCTATTATTGTAAGGGCTTACTAAGGCATTTTTAAAAGGACATGGCATCCACTCAAGGGCAAATAGAAGTCTGGGTATTACTAAGTGATTTTCACTTGAAGGTCCTTCTCTTTCTCCTTCCCTTCCTTCCCTTTCCTTCTTTCTTTTTTCCCCATTCCTCATTCTGCCTTGCCTTGCCTGGCCTTGCCTTGGTATATTCTTGCTAAATCCAAATTTAAATCATTATTAGGCCAATGTAAGATTTGTCAGTGTATCATCAATAGTATGATTGCAGCTGAACAAACCTTTGGAAAATGAAAAGACCAATTTTAACATAAACCTGAATGATATTGCCTAAAATCTCTTACTGGAGAGGAGGCTGGAGATTCTATGAACTTTCTGTTTAGTTTTTAGTTGCTACCTTTTATATATTACAGGAAAATAGGTTATATGTGTTATAAGTACTATGATATATGTGTTTATCACATATGACTACCAAGACTTCATTAATAACTTCATAAAGTCAAATTTCATATAGCAATAGCAATAGCAGTTACACTTATATGCTGCTTCATAAGGCTTTCAGCCCTCTCTAAGCGGTTTACAGAGTCAGCATATCACCCCCCACAGTCTGGGTCTTCATTTCACCCACCTCGGAAGGATGGAAGGCTGAATCAACCTTGAGCTGGTGAGATTTGAACCACTGAACTGCAGATAACAGTCAGCTGAAGTGGCCTGCAGTACTGCACCCTAACCACTGCACCACCTCGGCTCCTTTTTTCTTTCTGCAAAATCTTTTACCTTTAACATCTCCATCATATTATTAAAATATTCCTATCTCCCCAACCCTGCATCTCAGATCATAAAACTTTAAGATTGATGACTATTGCAGCAAGGTGGACATCAAACAAATTGAATAATAATAAATAAAATATTAAACATTTTGTTGTTGCCATGGTTCATGTGAGCAATAGATTACTTTTGATTAAATTGCTTATAGAGAAGTAGTTTTCAAAAGTTGCATAATAAACAAAAAAGAAATATATAAGAAATCTAGATGTTCCGTTCTTTTTTAGGATCCACGATTAACAGTTGGAAATATTGAATTCCTAAATTTTATATTGACTGGACAGCTAACAGGTACATTTTGAGAAAAAGTTATACGTGTTTCAACATTTATTTCTGTTGTTCTGAACCACAGTTATTTTGCAGAAAAAGCCTTTTATTCCTCTGTGACTACAATTAAGCAACAAAATGTGGTATCTGCAGAACCTGATTACTCTTAATTAGTTAAGAATATAATTATGTCTCAGATGTTTTTTTTTCCCTCTCTCCCCTCCGCTCCCATCTTTTTAGACATTTAGCAGGGTGTTTTAATTTTCTTGATTAGTTATGTCTCACTAGAGAGTGGCTTTGTTTATTTTTGCCCAGGATTTTGTGTTATTTATGTCAAGATGTTGTTGAGTTTAAAGGGCAATTTGATATAATAAATTTTTATGACAATAAATCATCATCACATGCTGACCTTTTCTCACCTATCCCAGGATGAAACTTCCTTACAAATGCAATGCTGTGGAATCAAATTCAGACTTCTCTCTGAACTAAAAAAAAATTGATCAGAAGACACTTTTCTTCCAGATGCAATAAAATATAAATCCATCAGTGGAACGGTGTTTGCCCACAGGAGAAAGAAAGGAAAGGTCACATCCAACTGTTTCCTTCTTATGTTAACTGTATTATAATTTTGCCCTACGTTCGTTTTGTCACCAACAGTGCTTCGTACCCTTAGCATATTCTAAGGCAGAAAATGTAGAAATTACACTTTATAAAAGAAGTATGTTTTATTTTTATTTAAAAAAAAACATTCTGCTTTGTATTTAATCCACATTTTGGTTTAATTTTCACCATTGTGAAGTCTGATGCACAGTTCCCCTTTTTAAAAGGCAGAATTATATGTTTTTAAAAAACCCTATATACTGCCATGAAAATAAACATGTTATTAATATTCTATTATATTCGGAAACCAGAGGGAAAAACTGAATATCTTGCTAGTCTAGAAGATATCAGGATAGATTAATCTGTTGAAAAAAAATATGAAATGAGTCTGAGTTCCTTAGAAGTTTATACATAATATTCACATTTCTAGATGGCCTGAATCCATATATGACTATATGCTTATTCAACTTTTCTGACAATGTGGAATAAAAATATCATAGCTCACTGAAAATTAAATCCAAAACTACATTCATCAGCATTATATTTGAGCTAATTCGAATGTACCTCTCACCCCTTATCTAGATGACAGATTAAGGAGAGAGAGAGAGGACTTGTAAATTCTCCCTGACTGGTAGCAAATATCTATTTTCATTATTGCTGGTAGTACATTTTCTCATGGATGATCTCAAATCATAGAAATGGCTAGTCCTTGCTTTCTTCCAAGATCTTTTTTGACTATTCAATCTGACTAATAACTGGAAATTCCTGGATGATCCTTAATCCGAGTACTAATTTCAATCTAATTTCAATCCTGTTAGACTAGGCGCTAGTCGTCACTTATAAAGCCCTTCATGGTATTGGACCTGGGTACTTGAGAGACCACCTGCTGCCAATTACCTCCACTAGACCGATTAGATCCCACAGATTAGGCCTCCTCCGAATTCCATCCGCCGGCCAGTGTCGACTGGCGACTACCCGGAGGAGGGCCTTCTCTGTGGCTGCTCCGGCCCTCTGGAACGAGCTCCCCGTGGAGATTCGAACCCTCACCACCCTCCAGGCCTTCCGCAAAGCTGTTAAAACCTGGCTGTTCCGACAGGCCTGGGGCTAAAGAGCTGTTGCCCCCGTCTCAAATGGTATGACTGTTGTGTGTTTTTAAATTATGTATTGTTATGTTTCATTTTTTATTTTTTTTATTTTTATTTTTTGTCTGTACCCCCCTTTCCCTGATTTGATTTGTTAGCCGCCCTGAGTCCCCTTCGGGGGAAAAGGGCGGCATATAAATATAATAAACCAACCAAACCAACCAACCTGTTTAGTTTAGCTAGCTGCTGCCAACTGTTATTGTTGATTGCCACTTAGATGTGTAACAATCATGTAGTAATTTGCTCAGAATGATATTGATCAGACCGCCTGGTACTTTATCAGGGGTAGACTTTATCAGTTTGGGTCAATGTATGTAACTGTGTGAGGCTGAATCTGGATCAGGAATACAGTCTGGAAGAGTTAACAGAATAACAGATTTGGAGGTGACCTTGGGTGTTTTGTAGTCCAATCCCCTGCTCCAGCAGGAAGCCCTATACCATTTCAGAGAAATAGGTTTCCGATATCTTCTTAAAAACTTCCAGTGTTGGTGCACCCACAACTTCTGGAGGCAAGTCCCTTGAAGAGTATTCGGCGACTTCAGGTGGTCCAGAATGTGGCCGTGCGAGCGATCGTCGACTGGCAACTACCTGGAGGAGAGCCTTCTCGGTGGCTGCTCCGACCCTCTGGAACGAACTCCCCATGGAGATTCGTACCCTCACCACCCTCCAGACCTTCCGCATAGCCCTTAAAAGCTGGCTGTTCCAACAGGCCTGGGGCTAACGACTTGTAACCCCACTCGAATGGTGTGACTGTTGTGTTTTTAACAGTGTATGACTCTATGTTTTGTAACTTGTGTGTCTTCCCCCCCCCCTTCAATTGTGAGCTGCCCTGAGTCCCCTCAGGGAAAAGGGCGGCATACAAATAAAGTATAAATGAAAAATGAAATAAATTTCACTGATTAAATGTTCTAATTGTTAGGACATTTCTCCTTAGTTCTAGGTTGGTTGTCCCCTTGATTAATTAAAACTCAACACTCATTACATTAGAGCAGGGCTGTCAAACTCCTGGCCCAAGGGTTGGATGGATCGTGCAATGGCCATGCCCACATCCAGTTTAGCAAAGGGGGAAAAAGTCCCGATACATCACGGGATGCCACCGTGATGATTTGAGTTTGACACCCCTGCATTGGAGTTTTGCTGTAGAAGAAAAGTAGATTCTTATAGGTTAGCTCTACCCATGATCTTCAAAAACCTCTGCAAAAATTCTACTCAGATCTCTGTCCCTGGAAACAATGGAATGGACCCAAAACAGAGTGAAAGAGGGATGATTGTCAGAGACCGGTACCATACCCAATTGAGTGCTTTTCTGGTTAACTGGTTGCATACCTGGTCCTGCATACCATTTGGCCTCCAAAACTGAGGAATGTGGCCTTTAGCATAGAAAAGTTACCATTTGTTGTTCTAAGATATATGAAAAGAATAAGAGAACATAGCTACTAATTGTATATATACATTGATACATAATATGGCCCTTGAACTGATGTAATCCTATGAAATTTAGTAGACTGAATGCTTCTACTCATGCCTGATATCAATATAATTATAACCAGATTTCAATTCTAGTATTAGATATGTTTCCATATGTTTGGAGTAGGTTTTCCCCCTTGTGTTTACAGCCCTCTACCCTCTGTTTCTCAAGAGTTTCAGTAAATTGAGTGAAAGTACGCTTTTTCATACGGATGCAATGACATGGGCATAACTATTCCATCTTGAAATCTGGGATCATCTGAGACTATTGTTCAATGAAATAAATTCACTTTTCTTCTGTAACTGATCTTGTGTAATTATGTCCTACTTTCCAGGTAGAATACATACTTTAAAGGTACTCCACTGCATGGAAACAGTTCTTTTTAAGGCACGTTTTCTAATTTCATTCTCAGAACTAGACATAATAAAGTCAAAACGTGGGGTATGACAATATTAAAAAAAAATGTGCACAAACACATATAAATGCATGAACCAACAGAGTAATGAAAACAATTTAAGCATCAACTCAACAAAAAAAGATCAGAACCTATATACTTTCACCTGGATAGATATTACAGTTTTTAATTCTAGTTCTGATTTGTGGAAAATTGTGGGGGGAAAACAACTTTAGATTATATCTCATTGGGAAGTATTTTCAAAGTTGTATGCAACCAAAATAATTGTGCCATTTCTTGCAATTATGTTGTTATTTTGTGAATAACATGACCTGCTAGGAAATTGGGTAATATATAAAGGTGGAATTAAAAAGTAATGCCTCCACCTCCATATCTTTATTTTAAATATGAATATTTTAATAAACCAAAAGTTCTTGAAACATGATCTTTAGTCACTTCTAATTACTTCTCCACTTACTATATGCATTTATTTGTTACACACTTCTGCCAATATTAGATAAGCATCCTAAAAGTATAATAAGAACTCCATACTTTGTCCCTTCAACCAAGTCCTGACAATCTTTTTTCCCTCTTCATCAATCAAGCAGATGGAGATACTCCTTCAGTTGTGTGAAAATCTGGAAGTTGCATGATGCCAAAACTAGATTGAACGGTAGATGAGGTAAGAAAATGAAATTCAGCTTTGCAATTGCCTCTTAGTTGATTCATGAGGTCAGAAGCTTAATATTGTCATCTTAGAGCAAAACTTCCTCCTTGAACATCTAAACTCTAATAGTGGTTTCAAAGTTTTGAGTGTTGTAATGTAATGCTCTGAGTTGATAATGGTAATATGTCCTAAGAAATTCACAAGAGTAACACTGCTGCTTCTGAAAAAAAAGTATAAATTTTCCTATTGAAATTTAACACTTTGATTCCTCCCCCTGTCATTCTAGTAGATGAACTTTTGAGGTAGTGTTCCATGGACTGATACTTCATTTCTGGGTAATAATACTGAGCTCATATTTTGTCAGCTGCCAAACTGTCAACTTGTCAAGCTGACATTTGTCAACTGCCTTGTTGCTATGCTGTTCTTCACCTTCATCCTCAGTGTAAGAACTATTTGAAAATGTCAGTGCTTGAAATGTTCATAGGTGTTATCAACATGTGAGGATATCATCATGCATAAACCTTCGAATATTGAAGAGTATCAATAATGCAACCCTGTGAAATAACAAAATTTCCCTTTGAGGGATACCCATTGTACTTAATCAATTCATAAACCTTACTATTGTGAAACTTGTGAGCTGCTGTCACAAGTCCTCTACTTTGCTTTTGATCCGAGCCGAGGTGGTGCAGTACTGCAGGCCACTTCAGCTGACTGTTATCTGCAGTTCAGCAGTTCAAATCTCACCGGCTCAAGGTTGACTCAGCCTTCCATCCTTCCGAGGTGGGTGAAATGAGGACCCAGAATGTGGGGACGATATGCTGACTCTGTAAACCGCTTAGAGAGGGCTGAAAGCCCTATGAAGTGGTATATAAGTCTAATTGCTATTGCTATCACAGAAAACAGTTCTTCATTATATTTCATTTTCTTCACTTTTTTGGCCCAGTGTTGCCTAGTACTCAAATCAACACAGTCTGCATTTTGTGGTGACTTTCAATTTAAGGGATATCCTCAGCAGTCAAAATTTCAGCTACAGTATACTGTTTAGATACCACAGATGAGTACTTATTTTAAGTTTGCATTTCATAAACAATAGTAACACAAACTTTTTTTCACATCAACTTTGCTAAACTCAGCTAAAGTGAAAACATTTGCTAAAGAATACATTAGTTTCAGTGCTTTGGAATTGCCATCTGTTGGCCACTTATAATTTTGGTAATGTTCCTTTTCATTCAGCCCTTGCATTACTTCTTCTAAACAAAAAATAGAGATGATAATCTTGCTTCTATCTAGTATCACCTAGTGACACTATCAATCTGGTTGAAAAATGTCTCTATACAGAGAATGTAGCAATAATATGGATTAGCAAACGAAAGTGGAGTCCTAAGGATATATGAGTCTTGTAGAGGTTTCCTCATGTCAATACGTTCTGATTTTTTCTCCTACTGCAGGATGCATCTATCTCTTTTCCCAAGCTTTTCCTGAATATTCCCATGTTCTTAAGACACTTTATGTGGCACAAGCAATGAGGAGAAGTTCAAAATTCCCTCTGCAGAACAGTTATAAATGCAATGGATATACCAGTAGCTTGTATAGCAATAGCAATAGCAATAGCAATAGCAATAGCAGTTAGACTTATATACCACTTCATAGGGCTTTCAGCCCTCTCTAAGCGGTTTACAGAGTCAGCATATCGCCCCCACAGTCTGGGTCCTCATTTCACCCACCTCGGAAGGATGGAAGGCTGAGTCAACCTTGAGCCGGTGAGATTTGAACCGCCGAACTGCAGATAAGAGTCAGCTGAAGTGGCCTGCAGTACTGCACTCTAACCACTGCGCCATCTCGGCAGTGCAGGCTTACCTTTATATTGCTATGTTATAGTTAGCAAGATTCATAAGTTATATTTAATCGTCATGCCAACATATTTTATATTGAAACAAGTATTCATTGCATTGAAATAATGAATACACACACAGAGAGAGAAACACATAAACATATACAATTTAATCTCAAGATTCTTCCCTTTGTATCATCTATTAAGCAAATGAAAGTTTAGGATTAACATCATGAGTCTTGCCTGAGGTCTTTATGTTATCTGAAGAGCTTCTTATAACTTAGATGGTTACACATTACAAGATGAATTTATGGCAAGCAAAGAGGCACATTATAAACAATCTGAAAAGAGGCTGATATGTGTAGCCCTCTGCAGTTTTCTACTAAATGTCCTTTGAAATCCATCTTTCCAAAATGCAAACATATTTTTTTTCCCAGTGTGAATTGCAAAGCTCAAAAAAGTGTTTTAATCCCTCCTTTATTTAGTTGGGATAAATGTCAACTATTTCTATTCAAAGGGAGAAATTGGTGAAATGAAACAGACATTGTGTGAAGTATGAATAGTGGCAGAATAAAAGATGCTAAATGATAAGACTTCTTTGTTTTTTTTTAAAAAAAAAACACAGCTATGTTAAAGAATTATTCCCTAATTAAAGAGCTTATTTATTTATTTGAAAATCCATTCACTGTATTTAAAACCAGATATTTTTCACCAGGAGCTCTAGATGTCATCCATGAGAATGTCCTCTAATTTTGCTTCCCACAACAACCAGCACTGTGAGTGACCTCTGTGGTGGAATGGAGATTTGACCCTTAGCTTTTCTGATCCAATTTGGAACCTTAACCATAAAACAACCTTAGTGGGGGTTTTTCATGTCAGTGATGAGAATCAAAGCACACTGCTTGATAATTCTATATTTTAAGATCTGTTGCCAAACTGCATTATGTGTCCTTCATAAAGACCAGAAATATATGACTGCCACAAATGGTTTGGTACAGTCTTTACTCTTTTTTTTTTTCATTTTTGTCCATTCAGTTGAACAAACAAAGTTTCAGGTCTTCATAATATACCTTTTCTTTGCAATACTTGACATAGAAAAGACTGAAGATTTTCTATATGTCAGCACTTGACAAAATAACCCACATTGTTGCTCTGATGAGCGAGACCTCTGGATCTAGATGTAACATTCAGGGATAAAAGAAAATCAGAAGTGTTGGGTGTGAGAAATAACTTGGGACAACTATTGTTGAAAAAGTTGTCTATCTGTTGGAAGAGTGAAGTGATTAATACACATCTGACATAGTTCATTGTTCTGTCCCCCCCTTCACGGCTCTTAACAAACAGCAGACAATTAAACTTAAAAGGAACTTTTCTTTATCAGTTCACAGTTCAAACTGGCTTCGAGCCCAAAAATAACATAAATACAAGTCTTTGACCAGATAACGTAATGAAAACAAATCTTTCTTACGGCAACTCAATTTGAACAAAATGAAAGCAAAACACTTCTTCCCAAAGTCTCTATGAATCAGGGTTACAGACATACAGAGCACTTATCCAAGTGAATCTTACATAAACCACGACTGATGATCAAACAATGTTGTACAAACCTAAGGCACACACGAAGGAACATATGTTGACTCCTGCAACTAGGGCGTGGCAGCATCCATCCTTTTATCTCCAAACCTGCCTCTCACAAGCCCCAGCTGCATAATGAATCTTGTATCCCGAAAAGACTCACAGCAGACATCTGCTGAGTCACAACAGTTCATTGTATAGTTTAGATTTAATCCAGTTCATCTATGAAAAAAGAGGAAAGCTTTAAAGCAGTACTGGTGGAGAAAAATGCTTATTTTATTACAGCAACCATCTTCTTTTAAGAGATAATTCCTCATTTGTGAAACTGAAAGTATCTCTCTTGTAGCAAGAGTGAACTAATTTTATAATTAAATAAACTTTAAAAAGGTCATGCTATCTTCTGGCAAACAGCATTAATACTGAACCCACAAGTTCTTAAATGGAATTAGACAGTATTTTTTTTTATTTTTTGGGGGGGGGGGAGTCCCTTGACTGAGAACCAGAAACAAGGCAAAGTGTAATAGCATTGCAAGTGAGGTGAAAAGCTTTAAAATAAAAAATAAAAAATGGTAAACTAATAAGCACCATTCTTGGGAAAACCAGCTTACATGTGATAGTGTGGGTGTTTTTGAAAGATATCTTAACCTAGATGTCTAACAGCAGTGGTGAGATTCAAATTTTTTTACCATTTGTTCTGTGGGCATGGCTTGGTGGGTGTGGTGTGGCTTGGTGGGCGTGGCAGGGGAAGGATACTGTAAAAGCTCCATTCCCTCCCCTCTCCAGGGGAAGGATACTGCAAAATCCCCATTTCCTCCTGTTCAGCTGAGACTCAGGAGGCAGAGAATAGATGGGGTGGGGCCAGTCAGAGGTGGTATTTACTACCACCTCTGACTGGTCTACTCAACTACTCAAAATTTTCACTACTGTTTCTCCAGAACCGGTCAGAACCTGCTGAATACCACCTCTGTCTCACAGATAGGATGAAACAAAATTATACTCCCGGTACAGGAGAATAAGAGATGGAAAGCATTTATATATCATCTTTCTGATTATAATTTTTTCCCCCAATATGCTTTTAAAATATTGGAGCAGTCCTCACAGAAAGCCTTCAAGGGCCAAAAATGACTTACACAATCATTCCATGTTTTTTCCCCATTTAATTACACTCAAAAAGAACTTCCCCTAAGAGGAAAGGAAGGCTGTATTCCCAATTTCAGTCTTCATAACAAGACCAAAGAAAACTTAATTAATAAATGAAGACAGGTTTACTCCAGAGTCTGAGTAATTGATTTTGCGTGTATAACAAAACATAATGATATGCCTTTGCTGGGACAACTTATGCAGCCACTTGTATAAGAAGTCACACTGAATGCAAGAGAAAAGTATCTGTTGGCTATTTTAAAATGGCTTAAGCAAAGTTGGGAAACATGACAGAAGCACCCAAAAACAGTGGATAATAAGACTAACATTTGATAAATAAACTGAGAATAATAGCAGAAAAGCTGGGTCAACAGATATGATGATAGGCAGGGAAAAATGCTGATAAGATGTTGAGATGAAAGGAAATTGCAACAACTGTCCTTGACTTTACGACCTAGGGGCTAGCAACTAGCCAAGCCGTGCCCTGATTGGCTAATGCACGGCTTGGTTAAGCGCGGGCCGCTAGGGGCGCACTTATTGGCTTTCCCTGCTTGACAGCTCCATATAAATAGCTGTGAAGCAGAGAAGGTGCTAAATCACCTGTAAATAGTTCTGACCTGTTAATAAACACTTCTGCGTTTCTCCAGTCCTGGCTCCTGCCTCGTCTTTCCCACCGATCCTCTAAAACAACAATAAAAAAATTCTTTCTCAGGGATTTAAAACTACAGCTGTCAACAGGAAAGTATTTATCTCCAAATATTATGATTTGATTTTGATTTTGATTTTATTGAAATTTGTAGGCCGCCCTTTTCCCTGAGGGGACTCAGGGCGGCTCACATAAAATCAGGGAAGGGGAAATACAAACAGTAACATAGACACATATAATAAAAACAATAGGCAACATACATTCATCATTCGGGAGGGGCAACTATCTTTATCCCCAGGCCTGACGGGCTAGCCAGTTCTTCAAGGCTGTGCGGAAGGCCTGGACGGTGGTGAGGGTACGAATCTCCACGGGGAGTTCGTTCCAAAGGGTCGGGGCTACTACTGAGAAGGCCCTCCTCCTTGTGGTTGCCAGCCGACACTGGCTGGCCGATGGGATACGGAGGAGGCCCAATCTGTGTGATCTAATTGGTCGCAGGGAGGTAATTGGCAAAAATTATGAAAAAAAGAATAAAGAAAATGCAGATTAAAAATCTCCATTCCCAAGTTGCAGTAAAATCCAAACAAGGGCCACAAATGACTTACACAATAATTCCATGTTTTTTAAACCCATCTTTTTTCCAACTAATTCAACTTTCATATTACAACCCATTGTGCTTGAGGAATGACAAAACTGGATATAGCTTGTGGATGTGTTTTTTTTTTAAAAAAAAATACAAACAAAACAATTTAAATATGAAAAAATACTACACAAAAGTCCAGCAGAAACATTCACAGGAGGGCAATAAGGTAATTAGTTTTCATAGAAAGCATGATGGGGGAAAATCATAACCCTTCCAATGGTATCAATGAAATGTTTTAATTTGTGTTACAGTTATTGGATTGTGGTGGAGTATAAGATAGCAATAGCAATAGCAGTTAGACTTATATACCACTTCATAGGGCTTTCAGCCCTCTCTAAGTGGTTTACAGAGTCAGCATATTGCCCCCAACAACAATCCGGGTCCTCATTTTACCCACCTCGGAAGAATGGAAGGCTGAGTCAACCCTGAGCTGGTGAGATTTGAACAGCCGAACTGCAGAACTGCAGTCAGCTGAAGTAGCCTGCAGTGCTGCATTTAACCACTGCGCCACCTTGGCTCTTAGATGACAAGAATCAGTTTGTTATAGTGGTGAAAGCATCAGGCTAGAAACTGAGAGTCTGCGAGTTTAGGCCCACCTTAAGATACAAAGCCAGATGGGTGGCCTTGAGCTAGCCACTCTCTTGCAGTCCTAGAAAGCAGGCAGTGGCAAGTCACTTCTAAAAAAACCTTGCCAAGAAAACTGCATGAACTTGTCCAGTGTGTCTCTGAGAATTGAACATGATTGAATGAAGAAAAAGAAAATTTGTTGGATGGGAGGTAAGTAAGTAGGTAGGTCAGTGGTGGGTTTCAAATTTTTTTTGAACCTACTCTGTGGGTGTGGCCTCCTTTGTGGGAGTGGCTTGCCGACCTTATGACCTGGTGGGAGTGGCTTGTTGTCCGTCTTTCTTTCTCTCTCTCTCTCTCTCTCTCTCTCCTTCCTTTTGTCTCTCTGTCCCTTTTTTCTTTTTTTCTTTCATCTCTCTCTCACACTTTTTTTCTTTTTTATTTCTTTCTTTCTTCCTTTCTCTTTCTCTCTCTGTGTGAGTCTCTCTGTGTGTGTGTGTGTGCATGTGCATGTGTGTGTGTGTGTGTGTGTGTGTGTGTGTGTCTGTCTGTCTGTCTGTCAGTGGTGGGTTTCAAAAAATTTTGGAACCTCTTCTGTAGGTGTAGCCTGCTTTCCAGGTCCACTGGTGGAACCTCTTGCAACCAGTTCAGTAGATTTGATGAACCGGTTCTACCGAACTGGTGCGAACTTGTAGGAACCCACCTCTGAGGTAGGTGATAGATAGATGATAGATAGATAGATAGATAGATAGATAGATAGATAGATAGATAGATAGATAGATAGATAGATAGATAGATAGATAGACAGACAGACAGACAGACAGACAGACAGACAGACAGACAGATGACAGATAGATTGATAGATAGATAGACAGGCAGACAGACAGACAGACATAGCCAAAGTTCCACTGCTGTAAAGCAAATTATGGTGTATATATGGATAGACAGTATTACTGACAGATAATAAGGTTAGATTTAAAGCCACTAATTCTTAAGACTGAATGAGAGTTTATACTATATTAACAAATACAATTATGTCAAGTATTTAGCAAGCTTTTCTTAAGGTCCGATTTCAGGGGCATCTGACCTGTAATAAAATGAAACACGAACACATATAATTTAACTGTAGTAAGTCACAGTTGGTGGTGATTAATATTCTGACTTAATTACATTTGAGAGAATGATAAAAGAGAATTTACGTTAATGTTGAATCTCTACCTGCAACAAGTTTAGAAGCTATTTTGAATAATAATAATAAGTGAACTACTCATGTTGAAATAATTTAAGTGGATATAATACATAGATTTTATGAAGAAACTGACATTTCTTGTTAATGAACAAGAAAAATGACAAGAGAGTTTCTAGAAGCTTTTCACATGTGACAGACTGACAAGTCATAACCGAGACTGTTATCTCAGTTGCTGTATTTGCAATGTTGCAATGAAACATAGAGGGGGAGAAAGCATCATCCTTTTATTTTAGCTTTATCTTGACGTTCTTTTAAAAGAAATTCAGAGTGGTGCATGGAAACTGAGCAATAATCTTCACCCTCCCAAATATTCAATAAAAGAGTTAACAATAAAACTTTTGGCTGTTAAACCAGACAATAAAAACAATAGAAACGCAATAAGGAGCTATCAAACAATTATAGGAAAAATTATTTGAAAGGCAGCCTGGATCTGGTGAAGTTATTATGCCCAGATTTTGGGGAACTAGCAAAGGTGCAGCATAAATGAAACACAGCTATTTTAGGAACAAATGTACAGTGATTGGAGGAGATGGGATCCATCATTACAGAATACCCAAAGGATATGTCACTGCAGTTCAGGATCACAGTGCTAGCATTAAATGAACAGACATAATCCTTAGAACAAGGTCAGTGTTTGTTTTCTAATCATCAAAACACTGATATTGTTGAGTCTGCTTCACTGCTACTAGTATTAGTTGAGGTCCAGACTTCAAAGTTCCCTTTTGCTCAAAATACACTCTTGCCTTCCTTTAATTTCCATCCAGTTCACAAACCAGGCACCATTTCTAATTTCTGCTTTGATCTGAATTTGAGAGATAGCAGACCATTGGTCCCAAATGCAGTATGTCACAGGCTGTGGGTAGTTAGAAGATGTTTCTTGAACCTGCTGGGCAAACTCATGTCCTCTCATTACAATTTGTTAAGTGGTTTTCTTTTGCATTTACCATCTTCTTGATGCACTCAAAAAACAGACCAAGGTAATCAGAGGGAGGAAATGATAAGTTGGCATAGAGCAACAAAGCTTATTTTGGAAAGATGGGCATTTAATAGAAGTTCTCTAAAATTTGTGCAGCTCAGTGAGAAGCGAGGCAGGGCCCACGTGAATTATAGGATTAAGTTAGAATAAAATATAAACCAGTAAAGGAGAGTGTTTGTAGTTCAGGGTTGAATTTAAGGGTCCTTAGTGCTCTCTGAGTTTGGTTATTTCTTCCAGACATTTCTTTTCCTAAACTGGGTAATATTATCAGTGCTGGTAAGAAGTGGAGTTTGCTCTCAATTTCTATTTTATTGGCTTGCGTGAACCTCAGCTAGCAATCAGAAGACATGATAAAAATTACTTTATTTAACATGTGGACAGACCTAAATATAGTTTCAACTGGGAAATTGTGACTTGGAACTCTGGCACTTAATTTAATTAATTTTGTTAAGCATGTATAAGATAACAGATGTAAGTATAAACATGGTTATGAATACAGGAAATGGATACAAATAAGTGGGGACAGTATGGCAGGGATGGTAGGTACATTGGTGTGCTTATGAATGTCCCTTACAGACTTTTTAGGAATGGAGTGAGGTCAACAGTCTAAAGTTAAAATTATGGGGGTTTGTGGAAGAAACCACAGTCAGGTAGTGCATTCCAGGCATTGACCGCTCTGTTGCTGAAGTCGTATTTTCTTCAATTGAGTTTGGAGCAGTTTACGTTAAGTTTGTATCTATTGTAAACTCATGAATATTTACGGTTAAAGCTGAAGTATTCATTGACAGGTAGAACATTGTAGCAGATAATTTTGTGTATTATGCTCAGGTCAGACCGAAGGCTGTGACAAATCAACCATCAATAAAAACATAGACACAAATAACATCGGTATCAGTGGTGGGATTCAGCCAGTTCGCACCTATTTGGGAGAACCGGTTTGTTAACTTTCTAAGCAGTTCAGAGAACCGATTGTTGGAAGAAATCTTATTTTGTTTCCCCCCCCCCCCACTTTACAGGGTTAATCCTGCAAGGAAGGCAGGAAGGAAACAGTCTGGTGTTGTTTCTAGCCTAATCTTTATTGCCCTGCTTACAGAAACTGCCTCTCTGGTTAACCCTTATTACATTGTTACAGCTAAGGCGAAGCGCCCATCGACGTGAGTGATGTTGAGTTGGCCATGCCCATCCGGTCACAGGACCACTGAGCCACGCCCACCTAGCTAGTCATTAAGGCATAGAACTGGTTGTTAAATTATTTGAATCCCACCACTGATCGGTATATTGTGCAAAAGAGACAATCAACATGTCAAAAAGGGAACAAAAAGACCCAAACACCTCCCCACCAACAATCAACATCCAGATGAGCATAGATTAACTCCACGGTTAACATCAGACCAACAATCAAAAAGTAAACAATATTACAATCAAAGAACTGCCAAATAAGCTAACAGTAAACAACCCAACCAAAAAATCTCCAAGATCACTTCCATCAGCACTGACAGAGCAAGCCACTATAATATAAACTGAGAGCAAACCCCACTCATTATGTAGCACTGATGATGTTACCTAATGTGGGTAATAAAACTGCTGCAAGAAAACAACCAAACTCAGAGAGCGTCAGGGATCCTTAAGACAGAACCAAACCCTTAGAGTTAAGAGGGATACAGATATTAAGAAATGCAAGTTAAATTAAGTTGGATACAAATATTAAGTAACGCAAAATGAAAACTCTTTTTAGCATATGAACTTCTAGTATATCTGTAATACCTGTCAGGCCTGCAGTTATATACCTTTTAGGATCTTTGGCCTGCCACACTTTCTCTTATTTCATTATGCTGTTTCATTAGTGTAGTAGTTGGGAGGGGGGAATAGAAAGGAGTAGAATTGTGGAATGTGTTGTTCTCATTCTTTTCTAGAAACCCAAGGTCATCTTTTGTCTCCGCACCTCTGCATCTGACCGGAACTAGATGGGTGGAAATGCCAGCGTGGCCGAAGAAGATTGGACCATGTGATGGATTTATGGGTGTGGCGATAAGATCATGAACTTTCAACTGGGTGGAATCCCAGGAAGTTTTCAGAATTGGGATTTCCACAGTTCGTTGCCAACATGTCTGTCTTATTAAATTGTAACTTTAAGGACAGCTTTGCCTTGGACACTGATTTAATTCTGCATGATATTTGGAACGCTGACAATATTTGGCCAGTAAAACTTTTTTTTTTTGGAGGAAAAGCTTGATCTCCTGCCTAGTTGCCAAAATCCTGTATAAAAAGAAATCTACAATAGGTTCTTTATACCTTAAATATAAAACCAATTAAATTTCCCTCCTAGCTGTAGAACTAACCCAGGGAGGATTTGATCTGTGGATCTCATCACAGTTTCTGAACTGATCTCATTATCTTTTAAATTTTAATCTCTTCTTTTCAGACCATTCAATTACTGACAAAATGAATATACATTAACCATAGGTTCTGGAGCTTTTATAATGTGTTTATTTGTAAATTCTATTATGTTTGAGGAGGACAAATATAAATATGAAATGTGACCTCTAAATTAGATACCATGGAATGGTTACACTGCATCAGCCATGACATAAATGAAAGGCAACAGATAACAAAGATGCCTTTTATTCACATTTTATCCAGATTTCATCTTGATAGCTACAGTACTTCAGAGAAAAATGTGGATTTTAATTTCCTTCTCTAAATTTTAAATCTGGATGGGCAAGTAATCTGCCACTTTCATTTGCACAGCTTCTTGTTTTCCCCAAAAAGTAAATTGTGGCTGTGCTATTCATACTTGGTCATACATGCATACCAGAGGTGGGTTCCTACCAGTTCGAACCTATTCGGTAGAACCGGTTCGTCAAATCTACCGAACCGGTTAGAAGAGGTTCCCCCAGTGGACCCGGAAAGCAGGCCACACCTACAGAAGAGGTTCCAAAATTTTTTGAAACCCACCACTGGTCCTTGGATATGATTATTCTACACTATCATGCTCATATTTATAAAACTCAGTGCCTCTGTGAAAGGTAAGGATGACTAATGTGTTTGTGGTGCAATCAGAACACTGCGTGTGTTGAAGTTGTTTTAAACCAAAGATGCCTTTTAAAAAACAAGTTTACATCATATTCTTATGCATGCCAGTGCTGTATGTGAGGTAATTTAAGGTGGTTCTGACAAGTGTCGTTGGCATCTTCATATCCGGTCACATGGGTGGCAAGCCACTCCCATCCGGTCACATGGGCAGCAAGCCACTCCCACAAAGGAGGCCACACCCACAGAGTAGATTCGAACAATTTTTGAAGCCCACCACTGATACATATCATGTTGTATATATTTCTGTATGCTCTCTTCCCCAAATGCACTTTTTCCAAGGTTCTCATAGGAAAAAAATGTGTGGATGTGTACTTTTCTTTATTGTGAGCAATTTTTTGAACAGAAAATTATCTAAACACCTTCTAAAACTATCTGAAGGTGCATATCTAAGGGGAATGGAATCTTTATTGTTCAGTGACCATAATAAAAATAACAATACTATAAAAAGGCTACATACATATGTGCAGGAAATGTCAATCATAAAGCTAAGTATGCATGTTGAGCATGTGGCCATGTTCTTTTATATATAACATAACAAAATTTGACTACATTTAAAATGAAAAAATCACAGTTACAAATTTATTTATTGTAAGTGTGAGGTTATCAGAGCTATAAATGTATATCACCATAAAATGGGTAATATAATAAAATGTGATTTACATTTTTATTAGTCCTTCCACTGTATAGATCTTAACTAAATTGAAATATTGGTGTATGTCCCTTTCAAGAGTATTTTAAGGGTATTCTTATACATCCCATTTCTGCTACTTAGCCAGATTAAAAACAGCAAACTTGGACTCAGAATTCTGATTGATCCTCATTCATTTTAGTTTTAATTGGTGAGCCAAATATTCCATCTTTTATCCATTATTTAATAGCTTCTGTTGTACAAGAATCCATACTCATGACTGAGAGAAAAAATATTTATTTATATACATATTTTCTGCTTGTAGAAATTTGCAATATTCTTAAGCTGTGGACTGTCCCTTGTCCATGTATGATAAGCTAAAAGTGCATATTAAAATAAAGGAGGAGGAGACAAAAGAACATTTTTTTAAAAAAAGAATGTCACTTTTATGTGATAATTTTGTAATAACTTTCCATTTTCTTTCCTACTAAAAAAAATTAAAGTTCTATATCATATTCTAGAGGTTCTGGTAGGTATAAGTAAGGTTTGGGGCAGAGGTGGGTTCCTACCAGTTTGCACCAGTTCGGTAGAACCGGTTCGTCAAATCTACTGAACCGGTTAGAAGAGGTTCCACCAGTGGACCCGGAAAGCAGGCCACACCTACAGAAGAGGTTCCAATTTTTTTTGAAACCCACCACTCACACAAACACACACACACACACACACACACACACACACAGAGAGAGAGAGAGAGAGAGAGAGAGAGAGAGAGAGAGAGAGAGAGAGAGAGAGAGAGAGAGAGAGAGAGAGAGAGAGACTCACACAGAGAGAGAAAGAGACAGGAAGAAAGAAAGAAAGAAAAAAGAAAGAAAGAAAGAAAAAGTGAGAGAGAGATGAAAGAAAAAAAGAAAAAAGGACAGAGACACAAAAGGAAGGAAAGAGAGAGAGAGAGAGAGACTCACACACAGAGAGAAAGAGACAGGAAGAAAGAAAGAAAGAAAGAAAGAAAGAAAGAAAGAAAGAAAGAAAGAAAGAAAGAAAGAGTGAGAGAGAGATGAAAGAAAAAAAGAAAAAAGGACAGAGACACAAAAGGAAGGAAAGAGAGAGAGAGAGAGAGAGAGAGAGAGAGAGACTCACACACAGAGAGAAAGAGACAGGAGGAAAGAAAGAAAGAAAGAAAGAAAGAAAGAAAGAAAGAAAGAAAGAAAGAAAGAAAGAAAGAAAGAAAGAAAGAAAGAAAGAAAAAGTGAGAGAGAGATGGAAGAAAAAAAGAAAAAAGGACAGAGACACAAAAGGAAGGAAAGAGAGAGAGAGAGAGAGAGAGAGAGAGAGAGAACACATGGCTGGCAAGCCACTCCCACCAGGTCACATGGCCGGCAAGCCATTCCCACAAAGGAGGTCACACCCACAGAGTAGGTTCGAAAAATTTTTGAAACCCACCACTGGTTTGGGGACTAATAAATCCCTTAAACCTCTGGCTATGTGACACTGTCTTCAACAAAACAACACTGAGTTTGCCTGTTAGTCAATTATTCGCATCACAAAGTTTGCCTTCATCTATGTCCCAATCTTTTGCTAACTTCAGCAGCCTAGCTTGGGGCAGCTATTTCCCAAACATTATGAAATCCTTTTCCTATTTCCGAGTAGAAATTAAAATTTAGATTATATTGTATCTTCTCACACATCCATCTCCTACCATCCAATGTTAATTTTGCACATAAAATTCATTTGTGCAAACGTGTTTAAGTTGCATAATTTATTTCCTATGGCAGAAGTTAGGCTAGTGATTTGTACTCTTGTTAATTTAGTATTTTAGAGCCCAGTAATTTAGTCTTCATTTCATAAACAGATGGAAATCAGAATAATAAAAGAAAAACACAGGCTGCATTATGTTTTAAAGCCAGGATGAATTAGTGTAAAACAAATTGAAACAAAGCTCAGAGTTTTATACTTAATCTAATTTTCTTTTTCCAATTACAATCTCTGGGGAAAGCATATCATTTTACACCGCTGCTTTCAAACTGGTTCATCGCCATTGTTAATGACACATTTAAATGCAGAAGTACATCAATAAGTGGAGAACATTACCTTCTAAACTGGACTGCCTAAAATGTCTCCAAATCAGTCATCATAATCTGCAGGTGTATTTTTTCAGCAACTTTTTTTTTTCACTTAAAAAGTGCCAAGTGCATTAATGCAAAGTTATAACAAAATGAAGAATGAATGATTATAGATGAGGAAAATGATTATGGGATGAGAGGGAAAACAGGAGACTTACTTGGCCTCAGTTATGCAACTGATATTTTACCTTTTCAATGAGCTGCATACTTCTGCATGGGGAAAACAGTAAGTAAAATATAATGAATCACTGTTCAAGAATGGCAAACACAATAACTTCTCCAATTTGGTATCCTCCAGATGCATTTGGGGTATTTGCTGGACGAGATCACCAAATTGAGTCTAGGCAAGCAAGTGACCTTTATACAAATGGCAGCTATGGACTGAAGCATTACCCAGCTGATTAGATGATCCTAAACACTGAGGACTACAGAGTTGAATCCTCCTAATATTAACAGTCTGGATGTGAAATTACATGGGTGGACTTGTTAAGCCAATATAGCTTAATTTAACCTACTACAAAAGGTTGAAGATAAATAACACATTGTTGTGGGCCATGCTTAGCTCTTTAGAAAAAGATGGAGATACATGTAGAAGGATAGTGGAGTAAGTGGAATGAAAAGAATGATTTGATTGGGTGAGTGGGGCTTCTAGCCTTCCAGTTTTGGAACTATAACCCTTTCTCCACCCTTCAGATTGTGAGCAATCAAGAGCTCTCCCATTAAGCGATACAGTTTCCTCAGGAATATTATTATGCAATGAGATTTATATTGGAACATTTTTTTTTCTATTAAAATGTTTTTATTTTCCATTTTCATACAGTCACATATATACTGTGCATAGCCGGGGCCATACAACATTAAACAATAATCACAGCAATTCCTCTTGTCAACAATACCCCCCAAAATAGAAACCCAATATACCTCTTCCACTCTCCATACACCTCTTTCTTCCGCCCCCCCTCCAACTTTCTATCTTCCCTCCATCCTTCCCCTCTACCCTACTTCCTCTCCCCCTCTACCACTCCTCTCTCCCAGTCCACTCCCTCCCTTCCTTCTCACCCTCCCTCCCATCCTCTCTCCCGCACTCTCTACCCCTCTTTCTTCTATCCCTCTACTCCTCCCCTTGGTGTATTTCTACTATATGTCAATGTACTCAACTTGTCCTATTTTTACAGAGAAATTAAAGAGAAACAGTATACATGTGAAATATTTCACATGTATATTGGAACCTTGATATCCCTAGAAATTTATGGAGAGAAAACTTGAAATATATCCTCTTTTAAGGAGTACCCCAAAAATCTTTTTTTTTGCAGTTCTCCCTTATCAATAACCATTTATCTTCCTTTTGTCCTTTCAGAATATTTTCTCCACTTTTCTTTGGGTTTTTTCTCCTTCAGCATATTTAAGCAATGTATTATTGTATCTCTCCAAGCTTAGAGCTCAGGAAGGCCCACTGAATTATGTCGTCAGTAAAACTGTAAATTATTGCAAAAGATATAACCCCCTCTTCTCTGGTTATCAGCTCAATGGATGCCCTTATAACTCTTGAGTTCTTTAATACCTCCATGTACTTTATTGTCAGACTGATTGGCAGCAACAAATATATAACAACAAAATAGAGATAAATCACAGGAAATAGAAATGAAAGGAGATAACACAAATACAATGGGAATATGAAGTGACTGATCATAGATATGACAAATCTGATCAACGGCATATCAATCAGTCTCAAATGAAGTTTCACTGTTGCATCTACTTACCTAGATATATTTGAGGAAATGTACTTACCATTGAAGGTCATTTTCTCCTGGAAGATGTGATAAAATGCTCTAATTACACATTTCCATGCAGGGATTGCAAAAAGCCAATCCCTGTAGAAATTAAGGAATGTGGAGGCATCACCAATTCCACGTCTAAGAAGCTGAGAGAAATCTTCCTGCTCAGGCTTAGAGAAATTACTCCCTGGGGGTGGGCATCACTCTAGATCACTAAGCTTCCTCATTATTTGAGGTATATTGTAGAAATCGCACAAAGGGATAAAGAATATGGTTCAAAGTTGCCTACACCTATCACCAATCGATAGAGTGGTTTGCTTCTTTGTTTTATGACACTATGTGGGGTTTTTTTTCCTCACTTCCACTTAAATGTGGGAAAACATGCCTCAACATCATTTTTTTCTGAGGTCCTCATGATCTGATTCCACCCTATATTGAGATAATCTTAAGACATGCACATGTTAAAATGGCAAGTTTTTTCTTCCTCAACCTTCCTTATTTCAAGAAGGTTTTGCCACACACAATTTGTTGCACTATTATTGACCATTCTGTCAGTATCACGATCACTTAAAATAATCCTTGAGGGTATGTTCCATCTGATTTCTCTGGGCCAGTTGGAAACTAGGTCCTGGGCAATCTCCTCCAGAACCCTTTTACTTTGGGTAGTAGGATAGTCTGGTACTTTCCCATCAGGGTCTTTTCCTGATCCAAATCTCTTCTGCCAGATATTTTTGCTGATCCCCAGTTCAAAGAGCTGCATTGATTTGACCCATAGTTGACCTGTGGTAGGACAGGTGGCATAATGAAGCGGGCAAGACAATCAGTTCTCCCTATTGCTTCATGGTACAACTCTCCTAGTGCCTACCAGCTACTGAATGGCCCACTTTTGAATACAGAGTTAGATCAGCACTACATTCATGTAAAATAAATGAGTTCAATTATCAGTGAAAATTGCCCAAGGATGGGGTTCCCAGTCAATGCACATGTGCAAAAAAATATAATGTAAAAATTAGAACAAGTTTTGATAGAAGTTATATCCATCCATCCATCCATCCATCCATCCATCCATCCATCCATCCATCCATCCATCCATAATATTTATATTGCTACACATCTTATATACAACTGTATTCTAGCTGGTTCCCAATCTGTGATCTGATCTCTTCATTTGTTAAAATACACTTCTTCCCAACCCTAGCTCTCATTAAAGAAAGTGATTGTTGGATGCTTCTCTGTTGGTTGGGAATGTTTTGTTGGGAAACAATACTAGTGTATTTCACCACTCTTCACCCTTAATGTGCTATATGAATTGTAAATGAGGACAGTACCATTTGCTATTTGTTGCTTCTGATAATTAGCTTTCACCATATGAAATGTAACTTCTCAGAATTTCTGGCTTCAGTTAACAAGACAAAAACCATTTTAAAAGAAGTTGATTTAAGACAAGGAAAGGTGTTTGTTTTTCCTTCCTTTTCTCTCTTAGATCTGCTAAAGCAAGTTGTCTATAAAATGAAACTGAGGTTTCAGGGATTCTTTAAGAGTAAACAACTTAATCCTTCTCATTAGAAATATGACGGGTGGTTAGTCCCACATCTTATTTCTAATGACAAATTTATTTAACAAAGCTGCAAATTGCTTTTATTAATTCATTTGATATCAATATTATTATTATTTTTAAAAAATAATATATTTATTTCTTATCCAACCTAACCTCAATCAAATCAATGAACTATTCGTCTTATTCATTGAGTAGTAGGATTGCAAAGGTTAATTCTTAGCATTGTGGGGCCTTGTGGGATTGCAAAGTTTGAAAAAAAAATCCTACTATAATTCTTGAAAGGGAAATAAATGGAGGATTGATGATAGCAATAGCAATAGCAGTTAGACTTATATACCGCTTCATAGGGCTTTCAGCCCTCTCTAAGCGGTTTACAGAGTCAGCATATTGCCGGGTCCTCATTTTACCCACCTCGGAAGGATGGAAGGCTGAGTCAACCTTGAGCCAGTGAGATTTGAACAGCCGAACTGCAGAACTGCCATCAGCTGAAGTAGCCTGCAGTGCTGCATTTAACCACTGCACCACCTTGGCTCTTGATGATGAAGATAGATAGACAGACAGACAGACGACAGACAGATAGATGACACTGTTTTTTTCAGCATACATGTTCTGTGGAAAGATTGCTATGCAGGGCTTATCAGTTCTGGTCTGAACTCATGAAGATAATTTTAGATGACTCAAGCAAATAAGAGAAGCCAAATATTCCAGAGCTCCAGAAAGCACTTTTGTCTTTCCTGGACAGTATTCTCAAGCTTGTTGCAGTTTGCAAAGATGAATAGGCTATCTCAATCAGGGCAGTAACTGTATACTTCACAAATTGAAAGAAAACAATGAGGTCGAATGAACGTTAACATCAATTTTCCTGAGCCTCTGCTTCCTTGCCCCCATGATTGTTTGAGAGATACTGTATAAAGCTGTACAGCTATACATTTGTACAGTTGTTAGCTAAGAGAAGAGAGAGAAAAGGGAATGACTGAGAAGAAACTAGACGCTGTGAAAGGAAAATTGCCTGAGAAAAGCAGACAAAAGAAAGAAATGTTGTAGAGCGAGTTCTGGGACAACCTCCATCTAAGTCAGCTAAACAATCAAAACTTCAATCAAATCTCCTATTCCGCAAAGAAACCGCCAGTAGTTCATTTCTTGTTTCAAATAGATATGAGTCACTTGAATGGGATCTCCAAGCAGAAATGGAAAAACAACCATTATTTGAGAACTCACAAAAGTTCTAGTTGAAAACATGGTTTTGTTATTAAGCCTGAGGCTCCGATGGTATGGATGAGCCCATTCCTTCATCCTGGTTTTGTTAAATCCATCTTCTCAGCTGCTGTATTCATGTTATATTATTTCTGTTGCTTTTAAGTTTGGTTCCTTTCAGTGGTGGGTTTCAAAAAAAATTTGAACCTACTTTGTGGGTGTGGCCTCCTTTGTGGGAGTGGCTTGCTGGCCATGTTACCTGGTGGGAGTGGCTTGCCAGCCATGTGTTCTCTCTCTCTCTCTCTCTCTCTCTCTCTCTCTCTCTCTCTCTGTGTGTGTGTGTGTGTGTCTGTCTGTCTCTGTCTCTCTCCCTCCCTCCCCTCCCTCTCTCTCTCTCTCTCTTTCCGGACCCTCACCACCCTTCCGGCTTTCCACAAAGCCACTAAGACCTGACTGTTCGCAGTGGTTAAATACAGCACTGCAGGCTACTGCTAGATCAGCAGGTCAGCGGTTCAAATCTCACCGGCTCAGGGTTGACTCAGCCTTCCATCCTTCCGAGGTGGGTAAAATGAGGACCCAGATTGTTGGGGGCAATATGCTGACTCTCTGTAAACCGCTTAGAGAGGCCTGAAAGGCCTATGAAGCGGTATATAAGTCTACTGCTATTGCTATTGCTATTGCTATTGTTCCGGCAGGCCTGGGGCTGATGAGTTCCCGGCCCCACTTAAACTGTTGCGACTGTTGCTTTGTTTTAACGTGCTTGTTTTTTGTTTTTTTTTTAATTTGTATTCCCCTTCCCCCCTGCTTGTAAGCCGCCCTGAGTCTCTCGGGAATAGGGCGGCATACAAATGGAATAAACATTTCAAACAAACATTTCTTTCCTTCTTTTTGTCTCTCTGTCCCTTTTTCCTTTTTTTCTTTCATCTCTCTCTCACTTTTTCCTTCTTTTTTCTTTTTTTCTTTTTTTCTTTCTTCATTTCTTTCTCTTTCTCTCTCTGTGTGAGTCTGTGTGAGTCTCCCTCTCCCCCCCCCCTCTCTCTCTCTCTCTCTGTATGTGTGTGTGTGTGTCAGTGGTGGGTTTCAAAATTTTTTGGAACCTCTTCTGTAGGTGTGCCCTGCTTTCTGGTGAAACCTCTTCTAACCAGTTCGGTAGATTTGACGAACCGGTTCTACTGAACTGGTGCAAACTGGTAGGAACCCACCTCTGGTTCCTTTGTACATTTTTTTTTTATTTCAAAAGTTAGCTGCCCAGAGTCATGCTTATCAGATACACAGCCATATTAATAAATACATAAATAAATGTAACCGAGAAGTCAATTCTTCTCAGTTTCCTTTCAAATTCCTTCATTTCTCCCTGCTAGTCCATCTGGTATTTTCAAAGGAGACAAGGAAATATAGACACACTACTAGGAGAGACAGTTTCACTAGGTTGGCTCAACTCAACTCATGGCTAAAGAGTGTTTTTCTAACAGCAGAAGCAATAATATCACTTTTTAAGTAAGTACATCTTTTCTAAGTAAGAACTAGGAGTATTGAAAAGTTATTTTGAGGGGGGATTGCAAAAAGAATGTTGAATTGAAGCCAAAGTGATTGGGAAAATTGATTCCCATTTTGGGGGAAAGAGGGCTGAAGAATTTCAAGATAATGCAACCATAAAAGTTGATTATAGGGTTCAATTTCAATACTCTTACCCCACTGTGGAGATGAAGAGTGGCATTTCTGTTCATCATAAAACTTCCTTACCCCACCAAAGTTTGCTCATTCTTTGCAAATAAATCAAGTGGCTCAAAGTGAAACCTTAGCTTATTTTTTTCAATTTTTATTTGAGTTTTCCATGATGAACTAGAAAACTATTTCCTTAGTCCTCCTCTCCCAACACTCACACTTCCAGGCTACTTAGTGTTTCAAAAAATATTCCTGTTGCAAATAATTATTACTTGTGTTTGTCGTTGATAGAACAAAGTTTTGAGCCTAACATGCAGAACAAGGTGAGACCTCATACTGTTGAAGCCTAACTAGTCAGTGCCTGAAGCATATTGCCCAAGGTTGTTCTACATTTGCAGATGGGCATGGTCTCCAAAGATGTTAGCATTTGGTATTGTTTTCTTAGCTTCTGCTTAAAGCTAATTTTATATGAGTTTGGTCCTCTTGGTGTTTAAAGAGCATTTTAAGTCAACATGGCTTAAAAAAAAAAAACCTGTTAACAAACTATGCTCCGTATGATTCTCATTAGGAGATTTCCCACGAGGGTTTGAAGTGCCAGACATTTTCTCAAGCAGCATAACTGGAATATTGATTTTCAAATGAATTGAAGCTTGGTCCTTTACTTTACAGCTCATGAGATTTCCTCTCCCCCCTCCCCATTTGTATGCACCAGCTTCCTCCCTTTTTATTATTTTTTATTGAAAGTTTTAAAGAGTTTAACAAATATATACCTTCCCCCCGACCCCACATCCCCCCCCCACAACCTCCCAGAGCAAATACAGGGTATAAACATTAGCAACCATATACTAAAATAAACTAACTAACTTTAGCATCATCCCTCGCTTGTATTTTAACTCCCCTTTTGTAAAGCTAACTTTAGATAAGTTGTAACATTTCCTGCTCATTCATTCATAAGCTATCTGGAGTTTCTTAATCCCATATTTATTTTGAATGTAATCAATCCATCTTCTCCATTCCATCTTGTATTTCTCATCTGAATGGTCCTTGAGATATGCTGATATTTTAACCATCTCTGCTAAGTTTGTTGCTTTTAACGTCCATTTTTGAATAGTAGGCAATTCTTCCTTCTTCCAGTACTGCGCCACCAACAGTCTTGCTGCCGTTGTTAAGTTCAGAATATTATGGTTTGCAGCTTAAGAGGACCTTCACTGTGATCAGGCTGGATTCAATGCTCTCTGCTTTTCTTGGAACGTTACAAAAGCATCCTGTTTATATCAAGAGATAAGTCTTTCTGAAGTTGGCTCAGAAGACTCTTTGAACTATATCCTTCTTTTCTGCTCTCTTTACAGGCAATCCCAGGAGACGTTCATCCATGGCATCCTGATGAGTTTCCCAGGTAGAGAGCATGACTTCTATCTGTCCAACAATCTGTATGGCCAGGTTTCAGATCTATCCTCTAGGGCTATTTTGTGCCTCTATATGTACATCCATCTTTCACTGTGACTGAAAATTTGCAATAATGTATTTCTTTTATATACATAAATGTGTATATTTGTTTTATTTGACTTTTGATTTCTATGGCCATAATAGAATGAGATTAATTGAGAGTTTTCCCCCCAAGGGTGTTGTTGAAATCACTAAGGGCATGACACATATATTATATAAAATAAACCCTGGTATTTATTTTAATCAAATCTGTTTTGAAGTGAATTAGTCTCAGTAACTAAAGCTGAACCCAGCTGGGCTCAAATGTTGCAAAAATAAATGGTATTGTTGTATAAAAATTAGCTTAGAATTTATTCTTTCTTTCAGGAATTTATGCTATAATTTGTCCCGAATACCTATAATTGCCTAATGAAAATTAAGACTATAAAGTCCAGCAATTTAACAGAGTTGTAAATTTTCAACAAATGCCATTGACCTTGATGGTGTTGGTATACTTTTTCAGAACCTTACTATCAATTGGAATGACTCCATCCATAGTTCTATGTATATGCGAAGCATTACAACAGCAATAATAAACATCCTTGTTTATTTACATATATATAAACCTGAATTAGTGAAATAATTAAAACATGAAATTGCAGTTGTATACAAATATATTCTCACATCCATGATTATTTTAGATTCAGTTCAGTTTGAACTGAAATTTGGACATCTTTCACAAAACGATATGATCTGTAAAGGAGAAGGATCAGCAATCAATCCTAATTTCAATCTCTGGCAATTCCACTTAAAACTTTTTGTTTAAAAAGCTCTAATTCTACCTTCATGTTTTATGAAAAATTGTAGCTAGAACCAGTGGTGGGATTCAGCCAGTTTGCACCAGTTCGGGAGAACCGGTTGTTAACTTTCTGAGCAGTTTGGTGAACTGGTTGTCACAAGAAATCATGAGGGCAGAGAACCGGTTGTTAAATTATTTGAATCCCACCACTGCTAGACACCATAGCCAATGGTATAGATTAGTGTTTCTCAAACTTGTCAACTTTAAGATGTGTAGACTTCAACTCCCAGAAGTCATCAGCCAGCATGTTCACTGAGGAATTATGGGAGTTGGACACTACACATATTACAGTTGCCAAGTTTGAGAAACACTGGCGATATATTGAAGGCAAAAGGAAAGCAGAATGGCAGAGGGTGAGATGGTTAGATAATGTCATTGATGCAATGATATGAATTTGGGCAAACTCCCAGAGACAGTGGAGGACAGGGGGAGGGGTATGGTCAGAGGTGGTATTCAGCAGGTTCTGCAGTTCTGGAGAATGGGTAGCAGAAATTTTTAGTAGTTTAGAGAACCAGTAAATACCACCTCTGACTGGCCCCGCCCCCATCTATTCTCTGCTTCCTGAGTCCCAGCTGATCCGGGAGGGAATGCCAATTACCTCCACCAGACCAATTAGATCGCACAGAGCAGGCCTCCTCCGAATTCCATCCGCCGGCCAGTGTCGACTGCCGACTACCCGGAGGAGAGCCTTCTATGTGGCTGCTCCGACCCTCTGGAACAAACTCCCCGTGGAGATTCGCACCCTCACCACCCTCCAGGCCTTCCGCAAAGCCCTTAAAACCTGGCTGTTCCGACAGGCCTGGGGCTAAAGAATCGTTGCCCCTATCTCGAATGGTATGATTGTTGTGTTTTTTAATTATGTATTGTTTTTGTGTTGTTGTTAACTGTCTGTATCCCCCTTCCCTTGTTTGAGTTGTGAGCCGCCCTGAGTCCCTTCAGGGAAAAGGGCGGCATACAAATGAAATAAAACTCAAAAAACTCAAAAAACTCAATGGGATTTTTCAGTAACCTTCCCCTGGAGTGGGGAGGGAATGGAGATTTTACAGTATCCTTCCCCTGCCACGCCCACCAAGCTACACCCACCAAGCCGCGTCCACAGAACTGGTGGTAAAAAAAATTGAATCCCACCTCTGGGCATGGTGTGCTAGGATCCATGAGGTAACAAAGAGTTGGACATGACTTCACTGAGTGATATAATTATAACACTAATGCTTTTGTAGTAAGAGCAAAAAGAGTGACTTAATTAAACACTAATGCTTTCGAAGTAAGATTTTAAAAAGCTTCATTTTGGTTCTCATGTTCCTCATCAGACTTAGGATCCCCAAAATGAAATATTTGGCATACCCCAAAGAACTTGAAATACTGTTGTCCCAAATTCAGTAGAATTCTGGAGTGAGTTCCAGGGAGCTCACTTAAGCTTATAAGTCTTCAATGATTTGTATTGCATGACAATAGAATCCCATTCTAGAGTGGCCAAGGTGGCGCAGTGGTTAAATGCAGCACTGCAGGCTACTGCTAGATCAGCAGTTCAGCGGTTCAAATCTCACCGGCTCAGGGTTGACTCAGCCTTCCATCCTTCCGAGGTGGGTAAAATGAGGACCCAGATTGTTGGGGGCAATATGCTGACTCTCTGTAAACCGCTTAGAGAGGCCTGAAAGGCCTATGAAGCGGTATATAAGTCTACTGCTATTGCTATTGCTATTGCTATTGTTCTCTTTTCCCAGGACCCTCTTTAAGGATGATCATCCTGAAGTTACAAGATTCATACTTATAGCCCCCTTTTCCCCTCTCAACCATTTTTGTCTTATTTCTCGGCCAATTTTTTATGGAAAATTGGATCAAATGAGTGCATTAAGCTTCTGGAAGGCTTAATATAACTTCAGGAAAGAGCATATTCAATGGTCCAAAATGCAGGGGAGAGAGTAAATAAATTCAATCCTTGGGTCTCATCAGATTATTATAGCCCTTGGTTGATAAAAACAACAGTAACAGCCGCAGATTTGCAGGGCGGATGATTTTTCCTGAGGGCCACTAGATCGGAGACATATTGATATTTTGAAATTGAAATCACACTCTAAGAGGCATGAGTGGTACTATTACAATATCTAGTTATAAGGCCGCTCAGTATTGCATGAAACTGGGGAAGATAAATTCACTGCAAAACACTTCAAAGGTTTGTTTGTAAGAAAAGCAGAGAAAAATACAAGCCAGTTTTTACTTCCTATAAATACCTATTGCAGCCAACCATTTAGTTACCAATAGACTCAGCCACCCATATAATCATTTTAGGACATTACAACGTCCACAGATGTTAAGATTTATGACAGGAATTCTTTTTCCTTTTCTTTTCAGAGGCTAAATTATCCACATTTATGGAATGATGACAAATCTGCCACCTCGGCTATTGTGATTGTTGCAGAATACATTGATGTGTTATTATTATAGGAGGTGCAGTGAGGTCTCACAATTTCCGTTTCACACCATACACTTACAAATTATTCTTTTGCTTGATGGCAGACTATAATCTTATACACCAATGCTCTCACCTGCTGAGAAGCCAAGCTTCCTGGAACTATATTTGAAATACCTTAAGGGCTTAAACAAACTAGCAGCAGCCGAACACCTATGTTTTCAGCAGTAGGGCTTTAGTATTATTTATTTAGTTTAAAGGTTTCTCTGCTTCGTAGTACTGTAGAAGGCACAATAAAAAGAAAGCAAGGAAGAATGAGAGAAGCTTTAATTTTCAAAAGAGAAAGTTGTGTGTATGTATGTCTATGTGTGCATCACTCACACACACACACACACACACACACACACACACACAAATCTAATAGGGTGTCTTTGCATAGAAATTACAATTGGTATATTTATTCTGCTTTTTTTGGAAAAGATTGTGCAAAACAGGGTGGCGCAGTGGTTAAATGCAGCACTGCAGGCTACTTCAGCTGACTGCAGTTCTGCAGTTCGGCTGTTCAAATCTCACCGGCTCAGGGTTGACTCAGCCTTCCATTCTTCCGAGGTGGGTAAAATGAGGACCCGGATTGTTGTTGGGGGCAATATGCTGACTCTGTAAACCGCTTAGAGAGAGCTGAAAGCCCTATGAAGCGGTATATAAGTCTAACTGCTATTGCTATTGCTATTGCTAAAACACAAATTTCAACAGATTTTCAAGCATGATTCCACATAAATAGAAGTGGCACGATGGCTCAGCGGTAGATGCTGAATTTGTCAAGTGGAGAGTTGACACGGTTTGAGACCTGAGCTTCACATAATGGGTTGAGCTCCCATTACTTTCCCCAGCTCCTGTTCACTAGCATCTCGAAAGCATGCAAATGCCGAGGTGGCGCAGTGGTTAAATGCAGCACTGCAGGCTACTGCTAGATCAGCAGTTCAGCGGTTCAAATCTCACCGGCTCAGGGTTGACTCAGCCTTCCATCCTTCCGAGGTGGGTAAAATGAGGACCCAGATTGTTGGGGGCAATATGCTGACTCTCTGTAAACCGCTTAGAGAGGGCTGAAAGCCCTATGAAGCGGTATATAAGTCTACTGCTATTGCTATTGCTATTAATACCACTTTGTAAATAGAAAAGAACGTAACATATTACACTGTGTATTATGAATAAGACAGACATATCCATGATTAGCACCACCATCAATGATGTTGACAGGGTTAGCCACTGCATTCATTTTCTCTTATTTACATAGCCATGGGAAGAAGGGGATAACAGACACAGTTAGAGCAAATTGTGATCTTTTTTAAAAAACAAAACAAAAGCAGCACTGCAAATTCTGGAGATCTATCTATCTCTCTCTCTCTCTCTCTCTCTCTCTCTCTCTCTCTCTCTCTCTCTCTCTCTCTCTCTCTCTCTATCTCTATCTCTATCTCTATCTCTATCTCTATCTCTATCTCTATCTCTATCTCTATCTATCATCTATATCTATATCTATATCTATATCATCTATCTATATCTATATCTATATCTATATCATCTATCTCTATCTCTATCTCTATCTCTATCTCTATCTCTATCTATCTCTATCTCTATCTCTATCTCTATCTCTATCTCTATCTCTATCTCTATCTCTATCTCTATCTCTATCTCTATCTCTATCTCTATCTCTATCTCTATCTCTATCTATATCTATATCTATATCTATATCTATATCTATATCTATATCTATCTATCTATCTCTATCTCTATCTCTATCTCTATCTCTATCTCTATCTCTATCTCTATCTCTATCTCTATCTCTATCTCTATCTCTATCTCTATCTCTATCTATATCTATATCTATATCTATCTATATCTATATCTATATCTATCTATCTATCTATCTCTATCTCTATCTCTATCTCTATCTCTATCTCTATCTCTATCTCTATCTCTATCTCTATCTCTATCTCTATCTCTATCTCTATCTCTATCTATATCTATATCTATATCTATATCTATCTATCTATCTATCTCTATCTCTATCTCTATCTCTATCTCTATCTCTATCTCTATCTCTATCTCTATCTCTCTCTATCTCTATCTCTATATCTATATCTATATCTATATCTATATCTATATCTATATCTATATCTATATCTATATCTATCTAATATCTATATCTATATCATCTATATCTATATCTATATCTATATCTATATCTATATCTATATCTATATCTATATCTATATCTATATCTATATCTATATCTATATCTATATCTATATCTATATCTATATCTATATCTATATCTATATCTATATCTATATCTATATCTATATCTCTCTATATCTCTATATCTCTATATCTCTATATCTCTATCGCTATCTCTATCTCTATCTCTATCTCTATCTCTATCTCTATCTCTATCTCTATCTCTATCTCTATCTCTATCTCTATCATCTATCTATCTATCTATCTATCTATCTATCTATCTATCTATCTATCTATCTAAATATAAATATCATCCTTTTTTATTTCTTCATTTTCTTCCTCATAGTATCATTTATATCTTCACTTTTTCTTCAGGAGGTGAGGATGACATAAACATAACTCATGACATTTTCACCTTGCAACAATTGGATCAAATCTTTCACTGAACTCTAGGGCTAAGTGGAGTCTTGTACTGTTACAAGTCCAATATTTTCAGGAGCGTTTGTCTCAAAGAGATAAATCAATTCACATGAGAATCTGCAAATGTAATTATCCTCCCCTATCTCATATATAGAGAAGAGTGAAAAGAAAAAATTTAAAACTTTTGGTGTCTACAATTTTTGAATATAATATATTAGTGATGGTGAAACTTTTAGACACCAAACTGTGCACATGCTGATGCCCAAACTGAAAGGTCCATATGCGCACATGTGCGGACATGCATGAATGTGTTTATGCAGGGACATGTGTGCACATGAACAGGCATGAACGGACATGCACAGACACATGCACAGCAGAGACGCAAAGACCAGCTGGCCGGCAGGAGGGAGGGCATCCCAACACTGGCAGCACAGCAAGAGGTAAGATATTTTTCTCTCGTGAGCTTCTGTTTGGTCATTTGCAGGGAAAAAGAAGCTCACAAAAGAAATGCCACAGAGATCTGACCTGGGGCAACGGCACCTGTGCCAGCAGAGAGGGCTCTGAGTTCTGACCCCCCTTCTCTGTACAGGAATGAAAGCCAAAAGCCACGTAACTAAAAAGGTTTCTTTTAATCAGTCCAAGCTCTTGTTGGCTGCAAGCCCAAATAAATAAAGATAATAGCTCCGGCAGAAAGTCCTAATAGCTCTGGCGGAAAGTCACACCAAAATGCAAACCCAGCTTCTCTTATCTCAACCCACTTATCCAAGTTGGCTTCTCTCGGTTTGTGAACGCGAACAAGAACAATCACTAGAAGAGGAATGGAACGTTGACTTCTGCAACCAGAGCGTGGCACCAGCAGTCTCTTTATACTCAGGAGAGGATCCCAATGAGCAACAGCTGTTCGCAATAATTTCCTGTAAGTACTCAGTTGTTCCTTCCATCAGTAACCCTTTGACGGGGTGCATCCTGCAACAACTCCCAAGTGTTTCCCTGAACACTCCCTCTGATCCAATACTCTGCCGCCACCTGGTGGCCAATGGCTCCTGCCAGGCCACAACAGCTCTGATGCCACTTCTGGCACATGTGCCATAGATTCGCCATCACAGGCATATGAAGTGATATGACATCACTTCCCTTAAGATAACCCTTTTGAAGGAATTCTATTAATCTTCCTTTACATACATTGGGTCCTCTTGTTCTGCAGCTTTTCAATAATAATATTCAAGAAACAGTTACTGTACATTGCTTTTTGTTTGCAGAAAGGCTTTCTACTGAAAACCTTCTAGAAATATTTCTTTCTGCAGAAATATCCCTATTTTCATATCTGTTAATCCTTGGAACTATCCAATATTATCATTGCAAACAATTTCCCAGGTACTACCAGGTCTACAAGTGGAAGAAGGTATTTTTTCCTTGAAATCTGTATTATACTCCCTGGCACTGCATTCGCCCAGGTTCGCCTGGTGCGCCAGTTGCGACCCTACCTGAATCGGGAGGCTCTCACAACAGTCACTCGGGCCCTTGTGACCTCTAGGCTGGAATACTGCAATGTGCTCTACATGGGGCTGCCCTTGAGGAGCATCCGGAGACTTCAGCTAGTGCAGAACGCGGCCGCGCGAGTGATTGCGGGTGCACCTCGATTCACCCGCATAACACCTATCCTCCGCGAGCTGCGCTGGCTACCTGTCGATCTCCGGATGCGCTTCAAGGTGCTATTAATCACCCATAAAGCCCTACATGGCAGTGGATCTGGATACTTGAGAGACCGCCTTCTGCCAATTACTTCCCTGCGACCTATAAGATCCCATAGACTAGGCCTCCTCCGCATTCCATCGGCCAGCCAGTGTCGGCTGGCAACTACAAGGAGGAGGGCCTTCTCAGCAGTAGCCCCGACCCTTTGGAACGAGCTCCCCGTGGAGATTCGTACCCTCTCCACCGTCCAAGCCTTCCGCATAGCCTTGAAGAACTGGCTCGCCCGTCAGGCCTGGGGATAGGATAGTTACCCCGCCCGAATGATGAATGTATGTTGGTTATTATTTTATTATATGTTGTTATCTTATGTTTGTATTCCCCCCCTTCCCGGTTTTCTGTGAGCCGCCCTGAGTCCCCTCAGGGAAAAGGGCGGCCTACAAATGCTAATAAACCACTAAACCACTAATGATAAACTGCAATTTCTAAAAATGGTGCATTACATTATTTTTTTAAAAAAAGTTTCATGCATAGAGAAACAAAGTAGTATTAAAACATATTAATTGAAACGAGAGAGAGAGAGCGAGAGAGAGAGCGAGAGAGAGAGAGAGAGAGAGAGAGAGAGAGAGAGAGGAGGAGGAGGAGGAGGAGGAGGAGGAGGAGGAGGAGGAGGAGGAGGAGGAGGAGGAGGAGGAGGAGATCAAGATCCAGCAGTAAGGTGAATAGATTCAATTTCAATGGAAATGAGAGAAGTCTGAAAGACAAGATTAGCAACAGATTATTGGGAATAAAACTCCATATATGTGCTCGCTAACAGTCAACAATGATTTGATGACATGTTATCAATTAATCAAACAAAATTTGAACTGTTGATTCATACATAACAAGTAACCAATTACTCTGAGTCTAATATCACTAAACATTTTAGTATAGGAATAACACTCTTACATTCTATCCCAAAGGCTTACAAAAATCCACATTTGTAACACTGAAAATGAGAGCTAAATAATCTCTATTCACGTTTGAAGAATAAATAGTTTGTTACACCTCACTCAATGGCTTCATGTAAATTTTAAGCAAATTATAAAATAAAATAGAAGGACAGAATGTTCAGGCACTCCTAATCTATGGCTAGGTTGCTTTCCCAAAGGTACAACTGCAATTTCATCTAGTCTAAGAGGAAGGAGGAGAACCACACTGCCAAACCTCTGAATCAGTCCAGAAGGATACTATGGTCCATGGGAGGATCCTGAGAAGTCAAGGAGGGGTGGATGCATTTATCCCATCCAGAGTCTATCAAAGTTCATCAACAAGCATGACCAAAATTGTCCCAATACTGGGTTCCACCCTGAATCTAGACCAGTGACGTGCGGTGAGGTTTATGGCTGGTGAGGCACTGATGTCACACACACACACACACACACACACACACAAACAAACACACACACACACACACACACACACAGAGGCAGATGTCACACAAGGACCCTTCAAAGACTAAACATTTTTTTTTTAGTAGTGGGGAATTAAAACTCCCCTTTTCCTCAATGGGAAATCATATTCAGACAAAGAAAATCATTAAAAATATCCTTTCCTTTCTGAAGCCTGGCTCTTTCTCTGCACCTATATTGGGAGGGGGGGAATAGGGGAAATGCAAGCGGCAAGGCCAGCCTTCCCCCTTCTTGTCTCCCACCCCACTTCCCAACGGGAGAAGAAGGCGGAGGGCTGGTCTTGCAAACGGGGATCAGCGCACTTGCCGCCTCCCCCTCCCCCGGGAGGAGCTCTGCAGTGGGACAGACGAACAGAGGGGGAGATCGCCCCTTCCTCCTCTGCGCCCCCAAACCCTGTCTTCCCTGGCCTGTACCCCTGCTCTGGAAAGGCGAGCAAAACGCGCAACTTGGTTAACTCTTAAAAGGCAAAAAATTCCTTATGCAAAGGAGGCCCCTAGTTCTCTAGCCTCCTCCAACAGTTAGCACTAAGCATGACTCAGAGTCACTGTGACTTGGAGTCTGGGAGCAACTACCCTGGCCTTTTTAATTATTTTAAAAAATTCTTTCCTTTTCTTCCTGAGACTGGTGAGGCCCCGCCTCCCCTGCCTCTAGTGACTGCACATCACTGATCTAGACTGAAAACATTATAGCAAAAGCAATAGCAATAGCAGCTAGACTTATATACCGCTTCATAGGGCTTTCAGCCCTCTCTAAGCGGTTTACAGAGTCAGCATATTGCCCCCAATAACAATCTGGGTCCTCATTTTACCCACCTCGGAAGGATGGAAGGCTGAGTCAACCTTGAGCCGGTGAGATTTGAACCGCCGAACTGCAGAACTGCAGTCAGCTGAAGTAGCCTGCAGTGCTGCATTTAACCACTGCGCCACCTCGGCTCTAATCCATTAGAGCCATATTGCATAATCCATTTTCTAAGGTCAAACTTCTCCCAAGTAATAACACAAGAACGTGTCTCAGGCAACTCCATTAACCATGAATAACTGGAGTCCAACTCAGTGTGGATCCTCAGAGGAATAGTTCTCAGCCTTTGGTGGTGGTGGGGAAGCGGTAACATTTTAAAATGTAATATTTAATATTTCAACTTCCTTCCAATTGGCAGCAATACTAAATAGACCCTCAGGAAGCATAAACATTTTTTTTCTTTTGCCTAACCGTCGGTTCCTGTAAAGGTATTCAATAAATATAAAGTAGGATTAAGTGACACTTTGACGTACAGAACTTTGGTCAACCTTCTTCTATAGCAGAGCATGTGCACTGTAAAGAAAAAAATAGATAGACTTTTCCTGCCAATTACCTCCCTGCGACCAATAAGATCACATAGATTAGGCCTCCTCCGTATTCCATCGGCCAGCCAATGCCGGCTGGCAACTACAAGGAGGAGGGCCTTCTCAGTAGTAGCCCCGACCCTTTGGAACGAGCTCCCCGTGGAGATTCGTACCCTCTCCACCGTCCAGGCCTTCCGCACAGCCCTTAAGAACTGGCTAGCCCGTCAGGCCTGGGGATAAGGATAGCCGCCCCTCCCGAATGATGAATGTATGTTGCTTACTATTTTATTATATGTCTCTATGTCAATGTCTGTATTCCCCCTCCCTGATTTTATGTGAGCCGCCCTGAGTCCCCTCAGGGAAAAGGGCGGCCTACAAATATTAATAAAATCTCTAAAAAAAAATCTCTAAATCTCTAAATCTTCCTCATAGCCCTCTCAGCAGCTGGATGGAATACATCTGGAAATGTGTCAAGCTGTACTGATATGCATCTAGACCAGTGGTAGACAACCTGGTCCCTACCGCCCACTAGTGGGCGTTCCAGCTTTCATGGTGGGCGGTAGGGGTTTTGTCCAATACTGAAGCACTTTTCTTTTTTTAAAAAAAATAATTGACTTTAAAAAAAAATTCATAGCATTATTTAAAAACATTTTTATTGGGTCTTCATGAAATCACCATTACTGTGGAACAGATGGGCGGTTAGAAAATTTTACTACTAACAGAGATACAAAAGTGGGCGGTAGGTATAAAAAGGTTGACTACCCCTGATCTAGACCTTATGTACTCTAACTGATAGGGACCAAGCCAGGGGTGGTATTCACTTACCTTCCATACCAGTTCGCAAATGTGAACATGCATGCACACACGTTCGTTTTGCTTGCACACACCCCATCCGTGCATGCTCTCAGCCTTCTGCACATGCACGTTGGCTTTAAAAAGTGCCTAAATAGAGCTGGGGGTGTGTGAGCCCACCCACGATTTCTGCTACCGAGGTGGCGCAGTGGTTAAATGCAGCACTGCAGGCTACTTCAGCTGACTGCAGTTCTGCAGTTCGGCTGTTCAAATCTCACCGGCTCAAGGTTGACTCAGCCTTCCATCCTTCCGAGGTGGGTAAAATGAGGACCCGGATTGTTGTTGGGGGCAATATGCTGACTCTGTAAACCGCTTAGAGAGGGCTGAAAGCCCTATGAAGTGGTATATAAGTCTAACTGCTATTGCTATTGCTACTGGTTCAGGCGCACCGACAGAGTACCACCTCTGGACCAAGCTACCTTAGAAATCTCTATCATGGCCTATTGTGCTTCTGTAAAGGTTATACCCAAATATCTCACCCAACAGGAATGCAAGCCATTACCGTAGATGACGTTCTACTCAGATAAGACTAGATAGCAGCTGAAGTTATATTTCTTAGCCTCCACAAGTAAAATAAAATAATAATAAAAACAAGAAAATGTGACAGGCTGAACTGTCAACTCTGAGAAGAAGTCTTGTAAAATTTCAATCCCTAGTAAACCTAGGGAAAATAAGAAAATAAGAGTGATTGTTTCATATTAATTGTTTTCTTTTAGATTTGTAAATGTCTCTAGTTTTAACATGTCATCTGTAATAGCTTTACCAGGTTTTTTTAAAAAAACAACCTGTAAGAAATACAAATGGTTTCTAATAGGAAGTAATGGGGGGGGGGGGAGAGATACAAAAGCTGACTTGAGATAGAAAAGAATGTAAAAGAGTTATTAGTGAGTTACTTTGATTTGTTGATTTTAGGTAACTGCATGAAAGGATAAATATTTTTCCAAAAAGTTGCAGCCTTGTGTCAATTCAATTCCTACCCATCTCTTATCCTGTAGGTATCTCAAACCAATCAACTGATTTAAATTAAATACATGAACATAATTGTATACATTTGGAAATTCCACCATCTATGTACAGTACGTAGCAATTTAATGTCTGTTCATGAATTTAAAAAGAGGAATTCTTATGTGTAAACTGAACACATGAAGAAGCAGAGCTTGGATAACTTCACTAACTGCTGCTTTTCCAATCTTATTGTGTTTTACAAGTGAAGGGTAATTGTTGACTAGGAAGCACATTCTCATTCCAAGTGGGTTAGAGGATTCTTCCTCCTCTATCCTCCATACATAACTGTTCTGTCCCCCTCTTCTCCGCTCGTTAAACAGGTGACAGGCAAACAACTTATAAGGAACTCTCTTTATCAGTTCTCGGCTCAGACTGGCTGCGAGCCCAAAAATAACATAAATAAAGTCTCTGACGAGATAACAGAATACAAAACAAATCTCTCTTACGGCAATGCACTTCTCCAAGTGTATCCTTGAATCAGGTTTACAGAAAACCAATCACTTCTCCAAGTGTATCTTACATAAACCACGACTGACGATCAATCAATGTTGAACGAACCAAGGAACGTTGACTCCTGCAACTAGGGTGTGGCACCATCCGTCCTTTTATCCCCAGAATATGCCCCTAATGAGCCCCAGATGCATAGTTAATCTTGCATCCTGAAAAGACTCACAGAAGACTGCTGCTGAGTCACAACACATAACCTTTCTCTTTTCTCATTTCATTTTATTCATATATTCATTTCAACCATCTTTACTCATTTAAGTTTGGTCTCTACAGCTTCAGTCAGTTGTTGAATGACTTAATATCTCTCATTCGTTTTTACTTCTGTCCATGTAACAAAATCTGGAGGACCAGTTTCCTCAACTCTGATAGAAGCTGTATGGTGCCTTCTGCGTTCAATGATGTGTATGGATGGCATTAATTCCTGCCATCACAATGCCACTAGATGGTGCCGGATTTAATTGTATCTAGATGGAACAAACATTCTGCATATAAACTCTTCTTGTTGGAGAGACAATACATTTTTATAGCTTGTCAACTATAGTGAGACTAATCACAAAGAAGAACCTCCAAACTCAACCCAGCAAAGACCAGGCCACCAGTTAAAGTGGCTAGGTTAACTGTTCTGTCCCCTGCTTCTCCGTTCGTTAACAGATGACAGGCAGAAAAACTTAAAAGGAACTCACTTTATCAGTCCTCGGCTCTGACTGGCTGCAAGCCCAAAAATAAACATAAATAAAGTCTCTGACAAGATAACAGAATGCAAAACAAAATTCTTACAAAGCAATGCACTTCTCCAAGTGTCTCCTTGAATCAGGGTTACAGAAAGCAAATCACTTCTCCAAGTGTCTCTCACAAACAAACCACGACCGATGATCAATGAACGTTGAATGAACATTGACTCCTGCAATCAGGGGGTGGCACCATCCATCCTTTTATCACCAGAAGATGCCACTAACGAGCCCCAGCTGCATTGTTAATCTTGCATCCCGAAAAGACTCACAGGAGACTTCTGCTGAGTCACAACAGTTAACTATGAAGTTCAACTGTCTGAGCTGAAAATCTTCCACTCTTTCCAAATATTGAGGGAAAGAACAGTCTGTTGACTTCAGCATTTAAACAGAAAGTCATTGTTGTATTATATGTGCACCTTCCAGTTTAGATGAAAACTCCACGGTTTATATAGCATTTTGTAAAATTAGAGAATTATCTTCAATGTCTTGATCCAGCTCATGTCCTTGTTATTAAAAGCTATCAATCTAAACAAGTTGCTAAAGATGGAAAGTTTCTCAGTTTTGCGCCAAGCAAGAAAATATAAGGGAGGGAAGAGAACAAGGGAGTTCATCTGCAGCAATGAAGCTGTAATGGTGGATAGGTTATCAGCAGCATGGCAAATCAATTTGGCCCATGGCAACATTGATGTTTTCAGAGAGAGAAAGAAAAAAAATAGAATAAAATAGCTTTGGAATATATATCAGGTCCATCTCCTGGCCTTTACATTTAAAAGTGTAGAACAAAAGTGATGGCCAGATTTCTGTAAATGATCACAGGGCTGTGGAAGAGAAGACAGCAAGACAGCAAGAGTGAATCCATAATTTCACTTGGCAAAAGCATCCTCATATGACCGGGGGAAAAACACAAATTAAGCCTGCCAAGTATCCTGTTACAAATTCAGCTAAACCACTTGGCACCATTTAAACACACACACACACACACACACACACACACGGCACTTGCTGCTTGTGAAACAAAATGGAGCCCATGACTAATTCAGAAAGAAAATTGGTTCCCCGCTGAGAATATTATACATCTTAAGAAAAGACTGAATACAATACTCTTGGATCTGAATTTGCTGTCCAAAACACTATTATGTTGCAAACAGGTACACAGAGACAGCTCCTAGCTGCAGATACTTTGGGAGTTCACAACTCAAGATATGCAGTATGCATGAGTGCAGGCAGCAGCAATATTACAAATGAGGAATCTTGACTTTTAATATACTTAGATGCGGTTTCATTGCACTCCATGACATGAAATATGGCTCCGCATATTCACAAGCACACACAGGCACACGCATGAACAAATAGACAATCAGATCATATACACTGGTCCCAATTCTTATGCTCAGGATATTATTGAGGTCAAAGATTCACCTTATATTAAAGATACAGTTGCTATGAAAATGATGCCAGTATGTTAAATTGTTCTTCTCAAATTCATCCTTGTGTATGTTGGTTGCACTTAGCCGTATATGAAAGACATGGGTAAAAACACAGATCTGTGGACTCCTTGGTGCTCTCTAAACTTGGTTTTCTTCTTGCTGATGTTTCATTACCTCACTAGGTAACATCAGCAGTGCTAGAAGAGGGTGGTTTATATACAAATGGCTTGCCCTGTCAATGCTGGTGGGAATACTGTCTCCTTCTTCTGTCCCTACTCAAGGAACTATCAAGAAGGAAACAATGCTCCCACCAAGAATGATAGGGTAAGCCACTTCTGCCCTTTGGAACATCCCTCCTCCCCATAGTGAAGATCAGCTCCCATTGTCCTGAACCTCTGTAGGGACATGAAGATCTGGCTCTGCCAATTGGCTTGGGATCCCAATGGTGGAGTATCATACTGGAGGTGGTTGATGGACCAACAGCAGATCTCATCTCATCCCCTGCACACCCTATTCCCTCCCATCCCATTCTTAACTACATTTTCAATCAGAATTTATATTTGTATTGCTATTTGATATATGTATGTGTTCTGACCCCCCCCCCCTCGTTCCACACCAAAGCACACTCTGAGCCAAAGATACTTTATGCAATATATTAACAGACAGGTCCTTGGCAGCAAACCGGCACAGACAAGCTTGGGCAGCAATCCACCACAGATAAGCCCTGGGAGCAATCCAGCCTGCCAAGCTCACAAAAATGTTCTCCAACATTAGTTCCTAGGTTGACTTCTGCAAGAGGGGCATGTGGACAACCAGTCTTTTTATAGTCTGGAGAGGAGCCTAATAACCACAATTACCTCCTGTAACTGCACAACTGTTCCTGACGCCTATTAGCTTTTCAGTGCCGGTCATCCAGGAACAACTCACTGCTGGCATCCGGCTCATTCTCCCTTGTCTCCTCCCCACTGGTCCAAGGCTCAGGTGCCTCCTGGTGGCCAACCAGCCTCTCTGCGCCCTGCTCAGAGTTGGAACCCTGTCCAGGGTCCTCCACATCCTCCAGAGCCAACTCATAGAGCCCCTCGCTGTTGGAGTCTGGTGGCAGCTCCAACGGCTCCTGCTGGGCCACAACATGTATGTATGTGCATACACATACACACAGAGAGAGGCATACATATAGATAGTGTATGTATTTATGTATAGTTCTGTAGCTGCTTTTAAGCTTGTAAGCTGCCCAGAGTAGCCTTGTGGCGAGATGGGCAGCAAACAAATATAATAAATAAATAAAAATAAAAAGTGACTGTTCTAAGACAACAAGCACTATTAACTGCATGAGCTTGTAAACCACCACATCTGTAATAAAATAAAATCAAGCGTCCCAGATAAGAGGAAACTACATAGCAATAGCAATAGCAATAGCAGTTAGATTTATATACTGCTTCATAGAGCTTTCAGCCCTCTCTAAGCGGTTTACAGAGTCAGCATATTGCCCCCAACAATCTGGGTCCTCATTTTACCCACCTCGGAAGGATGGAAGGCTGAGTCAACCTTGAGCCGGTGAGATTTGAACAGCCGAACTGCAGAACTGCAGTCAGCTGAAGTAGTCTGCACTGCTGCATTTAACCACTGCGCCACCTCGGCTCTACATGGCCAGCTAGTGATAGCTAGGAAAGATGCAGGAAAAGTATTCATTAGTACAAGTATTCAGAGATTTCTGGATGCAGAATCAGTTCACATATATTGCAAATCAAAGTTTTATGTCAAATATTCTATGTTGCATATGAATATTCCAAAATATGAAAGAACTTTAAATGATGTTCATATTTCCACTCTAGAATATTACATTGGATGCTAATTATATTTTGCTCATAACTCTTGTATATAATTGGAGTAGGAAAAAAAAGAACCTTCAAATGAATATATTCTGTATCTGATAAATCCCTTCCTCTCTTTTATCTACTATTGCTGATAAGAAAGTTGTGCTAATTTCTGGACAGTGTCACAATGCCAAATTAGTGTCCCCCTTAGTGTCTTTCATACTCTGGGATATGATCCAGAAAAACATTCTGTTTTATGAGATTTACTTGGCTGGCCTGGTAAAGGGGCTGGAAAAAAAAGATAACAAGAATACAAACACTTAGTTACTATAAAGAAATGTTGGCACCGACTTACTGGAAAAAAAAATGGAGATTAATATAAAACTTTCTTGCCAGCATAATCCATAAATTACAGAACAGAGTCAAAAAACTGGAAGAGGCTTAAAATTCACTTATCAAATTTAGGAAGAAGGTGCATTGAAGAGCCTACTAAGATTGTTGCCTTTTCCTCCTGAATGTCTTTCCTTAGTTATAATCATAAAATGAAACATTTTTAATGTTCATGTAAACTATCATGCTCGACTACTGGGACGTATGACACATTTAACAAGGCCAATTTCACTTGGTGAATTCCTGTGGGCAAATAACTGTTGCAAATTCTGAACCTGCCACAGCTATTCCTTACCTAATTCAGATGGCATCAAGTTCAGTGACTGTCCAGTTATTGTAGAAATGTTAGATGCTTAACCAGGGGTGGCTTCCTGCCAGTTCTAATCTCTTCTATAGAAGAGGTTCCACAAATCTACCGTGCAGTTTAGAACCGGTTCCAGCTTCCTCCCTCCGCCCGTCCGCACCATGCTTGCCCTGCCCGCAGCTCACTGATTGGCTGGCTCACCAATTGCCCCGCCCATCTCTAAGAGTCCTATCTAAACCTTAAAGTCTTAAAGCTGTCAAGTTTGAACATCCCTGGTTTTTTTTTTTTCTAAAGGCTTAGGGGTGCAAGGATCTTGTAACTTGACAGCTTTAAGACTTGAACACTTCAATGCCAGAGTTCCTGAGCCAACATGACTGAAAGGGGGAATTCTGGGAGTTGAAGTCCACAAGTCTTAAAGCTGTCAAGTTTGAACACCTCGGGTTTTTTTTTTTCCTAAAGGTTTAGGGGTGCAAGGGTTTTGTAACTTGACAGCTTTAAGACTTGCGTGCTTCAAATACCAGAGTTTCTGAGCCAACATTTTGGTTGCTAAGCAAGAACGTTGTTAAGTGAGTTTCACCACATTTTACAAGTTGGCCACGCCCACCCAATCATATGACTGCCAAGCAACTCCCCCCAGTCACATGGCTGCCAAACCACTTCCTCCCAGTCACATGGCCAGCAAGCCACTCCCACAAAGCAGGCCACACCTACAGAAGAGGTTCTAAAAAAAATTGAAACCCACCACTGTGCTTAACCATATCAAGGCTTAATCAGCCGGCTTGGGTGATATTATAGAACTAAATAGCAGAGCCAGAGGAAAGATAATATGGTGTGTGTGTGTGTGTGTGTGTGTGTGTGTGTGTGTACACATACACACACTCACACAAATATATGGATCAAGGAAAGAAATGGCTGAGATTTCTCGAATATTTCACATGGCTAAAGTTTCACATGCTTTTATTTCTTTGTGGTTTTCCTTCTTTTTTATTTTTTCCCTTTATTTATTATTTTGTAATATGGAATCAATAAAGAAAGAAAAAGATTGATAACCATATATTTAAAGGATAATGTAACTCAGCATAAAATCCAAAGGACAGTACTGGTTACAACCATTGACTCATGATGTAATCATTAAGTGTTGAGTTTACTGATTTTAAGAATGAAGGATTTATTTATTTATTTATTTATTTATTTATTTATTTATTTATTTATTTATTTATTTGTTAGTTGTTAGTTGTTAGTTGTTAGTTATTAGTTATTAGTTATTAGTTATTAGTTATTAGCCATTAGCCATTAGCCATTAGCCATTAGCTATTAGCTATTATTTATTAGCTATTATTTATTAACTATTAGCTATTAGCTATTGGCTATTGGCTATTGGCTATTGGCTATTGGCTATTGGCTATTGGCTATTAGCTATTAGCTATTAGCTATTAGTTATTAGTTATTAGTTATTTAGTTGTCTGTTTATTATTATTTTTATTTATTTATTTATTCATTCATTCATTCATTCATTCATTCATTCATTCATTCATTTATTCATTTATTTATTAATTACAGTCTTGGACCAGCATAAAGCTAATAACAAAACAGCTTAAAATAGAAGTAGGAATAAGCAATCATGTTGATAGAATAAATTAAGGTTAAAAAAATCTGTTAATATAAAATTATAAAATCCGGGGATTAAAATCCCAGGAGAGCCTTAAAACTTGCAATCAATTTTACAATTGTCTGAATGCAATTGTAATAATTAGAATGCATATCTTTAAAAGGACATAGGAAATGTTAAAGAGTTAGTAAAATATTTCTGATAATGTAAAGAAATACTATTAGATAATTTACGATCCAACCGAGTACCGCAAAGAAATATCAAAATAAAACATAGAATGATATGAGTATATTTAAAAAGAAAAGAAAAGAAAGGATAAATGTTGTGCTTGATGATTCTGATCAAAAGTCTGTCCAGTTCAGAATCACATTTCATGCTGTGGTCTTTAGGCAGGTGGCACCCAAGTCTCGGGAAAGCAAACACACTTAGTGATCAAAAGCCGTCAGTAGTTTAATCCTCAATATATTTGCCAGTTCTTCTCAAACAGTCTCCTAATTGGTAGTCATGATCATTAAAGTTGCACAAAGCTTTGAAAAGGTGATGATGAAAATATACCTGCCTGAAATGAACCTCTGAACTGATTTGAGACTTTTGCCTTCAAATCATCACATCGCTTTGGAGACAATTATTTTGATGATTTGATGGAATTCAATTGAAGGTGTAGCATGATTGCAAGCAGTTGCTGTTTTCCTGCATTATACAGACAAAGGTGATGAGCAGTTGAGTCATATTATGGGTTGCCAGAATGCTGACATGAGCTATCGGCCAATAGGTTTTATCACCTCCATAAATCTTGTCAGTCAGGCCTTTAAGAAGTGTTGCTTTGCTATTTATGTTTCTCTCTTCTGCTAGAATTTGTTTCAGAATGATGGAAGGATATTGGAAAAGACACTCTCAATTACTCTGTTGCTCGTTTTTGATCTGGTTTGACCTTGTGTGACCCTCTACCATTGTCCAAATGTCTACTGCTTTTCATTCATAAGTTCCTCAAATTTTCTTCTTCTCCCCCCCCCTTCCTGATGTGATCTTATACAGCCCTCTTCAACTAGGGGATTCCCTTGTGGAATCATTCCAGCTGCAGATGAAAATCTTCTTTTGTCCAAGGTTCTAGAACTGAGAGAGTTGTATCACTAGTGTGAGCTGTGGTAGGCTAGCTATTTTATCAAGGGTATCAGAAGATCGTGACCCGTCAAAACCGCGCTCGACTAAGCCACGCCCGATTAAACCGCGTCGCTGACGTCATCAACAGGGCGACAACAGCCAGCGCAGAGAAAGAAGGGCACTTTAAATAGCGCTTTGAAAGCAAGCCGATTCAACTTAAGGTAAGGGTTAGCTTTAGGGTTAGCTTTAGGGTTAGCTTTAGGGTTAGCTTTAGGGTTATGTTAAGGGTTAGGGTTAAGGTTAGGGTTAGGATTAGGTTAAGGGTTAGGGTTAGGTTTAGGGTTAGGTTAAGGGTTAGGTTTAGGGTTAGGTTTAGAGTTAGGTTTAGGGTTAGGTTAAGGGTTAGGTTTAGGGTTAGGTTTAGGATTATGTTTAGGGCGGTTAGGTTTAGGTTTAGGGGTTAATTTTAGGTTTAGGGTTTACAGCATGCTGTTGTCGCCCTGTTGATGACGTCAGCGACGCGGTTTAGTCGAGCGCGGTTTAGTCGGGCGCGGTTTTGTGGTGGAACCTCAGAAGATAGGTGCAGACATTGCCTAGGAAGAGAATATACAGGTGTGTTGCCCTGTTATCCTGCTGTATGTTATACTGCTAGTCAACAATAATGGGATGAACAAAAGACTGAGAATTAGGCAAAAGTGGAAAAGACGGCTCCATTTTGCTAAATGACTGCAGCAAAGTTTCTTCAGGTAGCATTCTTACGAGCAGAAGCAGCCGTAGCAAAATGCAGGATCATCTTCAGCAGCAGCAAACAATGTCCTCCTCTACAATTCTCAGTGTCGACAGAGAAGACGGCTTTTTTTTTTATTGAGGTGTGAGACATCCAATCAAAAAAGGTGAATGCAAGCGCCATAAAGGGTGCTATTTATGGACTCAGTTCGAAGGAGGTGACCACCTGGAGGCCACAAAGCTAAATGTGACTCAATTCATCTATGTTTGCGATCTTTACTAGCTTTAAATCAGCAAGGCGCTTTTTGTGATATTTGGAATTGAGTTGATGGAGCAGCTCTTGTTCCCTAAAGTCATCCCATTGTGTCCAGGATAATCCAGTGTTTGTTTGCATCGCCACTCTGTTGTACATTGATCAGTTGGTTGATAGCTTGTTTGTTTTGAGTTAAGTGTTAAATGGGATTTTTCTTCTCTTTGACACAAACTTTGAAACTGTGACTGTCTAGACTACACATTGATTCAGGGCAACGTCAGATATTCAGATGCTCCATTGTGGCCAAAAGTTGCAGTTTTACTGAACTGAATCTCAAAGCACTTTGAAACAACCTTCTAGTCTTTGAATCAGGTTGATTCTTGGCATCTTAAAATCTCAGGTCTGAATTGGATCTTATCCATTTGCATGCCCCTAATTGAATTCTGTAGTTCAAGATCAGTTGGAAAGAAGGTTTTGTATTTATTTTTCTTTTAATAAAATATTTAATCAAAGAAGGTTGACAAATGCCAGTCTAAAATTATGCTTCCGCTTTAGAAATATTATAACTAGTGTCAAATAGTGAAAGTTTCTGAATTTTTCTCCTCAAGTAATTTTCATTCAATTTGAATAATTTACATAGTTTGCTTAAGAAGAGACTCTGGCTTAATTCTCAAGGGTAATATAAGGTTCCACAGAATGGTGACAAACCACGAATCTCAGTAACATGGAGTAGATTTTACCCTTATATATTTGTGTGTGGCATTGTGAAATAATAATCAAAAGGTGGATTTATGTTGTGATATCACAGCACACGTTTCACCACTTTGATGTTGTTTCAGATTACATTTGTGATATGTGTTTAGATGTGTCTGTGTGTGAATGATCTATTTTTCATTGCACATCATCCACAGCCTTCCTGGATCTCTCTGCTTTAATTTCAATTTCAATTTAATAAAATTTGTATGCCGCCCACTCCCTTGGGACTCTGGGCGGCTTATAGACAGATAAAAAGCATTTAAAAATAAAAATACAATTGTTAAAATTACACACCATCCATTCAGTGTAAGTGGGGCTGGACATTGATCAACAGCTCCAGGCCTGCCGGAACAGCCAGGTCTTGGTGGCTTTATGGAAGGCCGGGAGAGTGGTAAGGGTCCGGATCTCTACGGGTAGATTGTTCCACAGGGCTGGCGCAGCTACAGAGAAGGCCCTCCCTCGGGGAGCCACCAGCCGGCATTGTCCGGTCGACGGCACCCAGAGGAGGCGCAACCTGTGAGATCTTGTTGGTCTTTAATTAAATCCTAAGGAAAATGGAAGGATTCTTCATGCTGGGCTGTTTCAGTTTGGGAAGTGTGTGAGCACTCAGCGAGACATGTAACAAAGGAACAGAAACTAAGCAGTTACACCACCTCTGGAAATAAAACAAGCTCAAAAGTATCACAGTCTTTTTGTGAACGAGTAAGACTGTCCCAACCCCATTCTACAACATTTGATTTTAAGATCATCTCATAAATATGCCCACTGGACAAGAAGGTTGGAGACCACTAATACGAATCTTTGGATGAGCAAAGTTCTGCTGTGAATGCTTCAACTAATGTATAGTATATCTGCGGTTAGAAACCATTTATGCTTTTAAATGTTGAATGTTCCAAAGCATATCTGAGCTGCTACATATCAGCTCACAGTGGTGATGCAAGAACATGTGTGACAGCTTTTAAGGGAGCCCTAGAGACTCATTCTACAAAAGGCTAGCTCACTGAAGCAGTCAAATCCAAATTTATTGCTGTCATACTAGACTACTTCTCAGTCTACCAGCACCAAGATACCCAGGGAGCTGTATTTGAAAAGACAGTTCCATATGAGAGTTTCATTAGAGTTTAGATTCCTCAGTAGGATTGGGAAAAGGGCAAAATAAATGGCAAAAGGAACTTGGAAAACCTGCAGTGTGACTTTTTCCAGATAGCAAATGTTTTGGTAAAATTCTGTAGGTAAGAATTTATCATTGCAAGAACTTTGAAAACTCACCAAGAATAATATTGCTTAAAATTGTTTGTTATTCTCACTCTCTGTCCCATCCAATCTTTTCCAACACCTGCAGACTCCAAAACATGATATACTTGCACCAAAGCCTCTTCTGATGCTTCCATTTGTCTCCAACATCAGAATTGAACTTTAATATATATAATATCTGAGCATAACCTTTTTTTAGATCTTCCAAGTGCTGGAAGATGTTCAGAGTCATGGAGAAAACTGTGGAAGAATTCAAGGGAGCAGTGAAACAATGTAATTGACCACTTTAAAAAACAAAGGACTGATTTTTGTGACCAAAATCAGAACAAGAATAGTCCAATGCTTATGTATATATTTTCCTGGTGCGTACCAGTGCATTTAATTGTACCTAACCATTAAACCTCAATTTCTCAACCTTGGGTACATTCAGATGTGTGAATTTCAACTCCTTGCATGTTGGTGGGAGAATTTTGGGAGTTGTTCCACATATTTTAAAATAGGCAAGGTTGAAAAACTCTGAATTAAACAATTCAGGCCTATTATCAAATGCATTGTACTGCACTTCAGTTGCATTTTATTTATTTAGTTCTAATACTCATTTCGATGGCATTACCATCAAAAGGACTCTTGGCAAGCTTACATAGAACAAAATACAATTTCAAACATCCATGATAAAAAGATGAAAACACAACAAATCATACAAGAAAGGCCCTTTTGTCTCTCTTTTAAAAACAAGGTGTGTCGTCTGATGAGGTACCTTGCAGGGAATGGTTTTTCAAAAGTTCATCAAAGGAAAGTATCCTGTGAGCATTTCTGTAATGGGACTACCATCAAATATAATGAAGTTGTATATAAGCTAATTGACATTCAGTGCCAATGCTAGACCAAAGCAATTGATAATTTAGAGATGACCCTGGAGAAGATATGAGAGAGCCGTTTAGGAAGGAAAGAAGAAAGAAGCCATTAAGGAAAGACTTGGAAAAGAGATTGGACAATTGGAAAGTAGAAGGAAAATAACTCCATTCTGATTTAGTTTCGTATAAGATGGAACCAGGGGTGAAATGCTCTGAAGGCTGCTACCAGTTCGCTTTGCTACTGGTTCACATCATGCATATGCGCACCGCAGGCGCTACTGTGCAGTGCTGAAAAAGGATTAAGAAGACTTTTTGGGGGTCTGCAAGGGTAAGTAAAACAGTGAGGAGGGGGAACAGCTGTGCCGCACGATGTAGCAGGATTTCCTGCTTTCTAGCAAATATAAATCCCCTATTATCAGCATGGCATAGTTGATTGTCGCACAGCTTATTGTCAGAAGTGCCGGTTCACTCGAATCAGTAGCATTTTTTTTGCTACCAGTTCAGGTGAACCGGTAGCATTTTTTACTACCAGTTTGGCCAAGCCGGCCCAAACTGGTAACATTTCACCCCTGGATGGAACCAAGAGAAATTTATATAGGCTTTTAATACACATTACAATAATAAAGTGGAGAGAGACAGTTTGATGTAATGGCTAAAGAATCAAGCTAGAAATTGGGAAAACTTGAGCTCTCTCAGTCCTAGGATGCAAGCAAGGGTAAACCATTTAGGAGGTCTTGCCAAGAAAACTGCAAGGACTTTTCCAACCATTTTTCCAAGAATCAAGATTGATTTGGAGATAAATACATAAACAAGTATTAAAGTAGCATTCTCAGAATTTCTAAATTTCTGTTTCTAAAGAATCTGATATGACCTACTTCAGAGGCCTGGCAAATACATTAGAAGCCATAATTTGATTGCTCCATTTCATGTTTTCCAAATAGCTTGACTAAAATTGTGTGTGTGTGTGTGTGTGTGTGTGTGTGTGTGTGTGTGTGTGTGAGAGAGAGAGAGAGAGAGAGAGAGAGAGAGAGAGAGAGAGAGAGAGAGAGAGAGAGAGAAGATATTTCATCATTTATATTTGTGCAAATATTGTTCTTGTGCATTAACTTGTTCACCTTTAATAAGAAAGTATCAGTCTTGCTTTCTTTCTCCAGTGTACAAACATCTATCATTTTTGTAATTATTCTAATTTTAATCTCTCCTAAGGTCTCTGGGTATTTTAACATAAACAACAAGTATTCGGGAATTTCTTCTTTGTAGAATTTCCTCATTTGTGACATATAAGATACAAACAATCCTTCTGAGACAATGGTTGGGTTATGAATCACTGGATTGTAGCAAAGTATTCTAGGACCAAACTTGGTCTCCAAGATTATTGAAAGAGCGATCATTAGTTAGAAACAAAGAAAATCAGAGAGGCATGCAAAATGCAAACCATATTTCTTCCAGTAACTTTATCAAATTATTGAAGCACTCCACATTCAGTTAAGAGAAAAATAACAAAGATTAGTGAATGATGCATGGCAATTTTATATAAGATGTAAAATTGGAAAGGCCCTGGTAACCTTTTCTCCATAATTAAAAGCCAAACCCACTAATCATTAAAGTATCTCTCTCACACATTGGCAGGGTACATTCAGAGTCATCTTTTTCAGGTATAACCTGCGGATCCTACAAACTCTAGTAAGGATATCCCCAGATGCCTGCTTCAGAGAAATCATGATGGAGAGAGCATGCAAATGACATTCTCAATGGTAGACCACTGTCTCTGGAACAGGGTCTCTAATTCTTACTGGGGATATTTAAGATCACAATTTAATGGCTGATTTTACATTAAAATATTATAAGCTACTTTGACTTTTTTGAATAGCACTTAACAATAGCACTTAGACTTATATACCACTGTATAGCGCTTTACAGCCCTCTCTAAGAGTCAGCATATTATCCCCAACAATCTGGGATGTCCTTTTACCAACTTCAGACGGATGGAAGTCTGAGTCAATCTTGAGCCTGGTGAGATTCGTTCTGCCAAATTGCTGTCAGCCGATGATCAACAAAAGTAGCTTGCAATACTGCACTCTAACCACTGCGCGACCACAGTGGCTAAATAGGCAGCGTAGACTTTTGTGTATTACTGTAATAGATTTACATTTAGGGACAAACAAATAATAGAAGAGGTTCTATCCGCCTGTTTACAAGAGTTTTGTAAATGTAAATTTGACAGGAAACTATCTTCACATTGCCACAGAATCTCTTCAATGCAGCCTGCTTCAATTCAGAATGGAACTCAATTTGCTACACTTAAATGCCTATGATTAAACTTTTTCGAGCTTTTTCTCAATATTATGCAAAATGAGTTCCATAAGATCTTCCCCCCTCCGCCCCGACTGCAAAATTACATGTAACTTTGCTTACTTAATTCCCCAAATAAGTGTTTAATTCCCTCCAAATGACTACCATTTTAGAGATTCTTCAGTGAGTGCATTTTCTTTAATCCAAGCCCTCATACATGTGGACATTTTGCAAGAGACCCCAAAGAGGCTACTATGAATAAGAAATAGACAAGTCGTATGCATTTGTCATAGCAAGTTGGCTTAAATGCCCATTTATTTAATCGCTGTCGTTTGTCACAAATTCCCTGGCACGGCGAATGATATCATCTTGCCCTACTGATCCAGCTGAGAAGGAACACAAAGCTGGGATAATCCTTTATGTGTATCTTAGAAATTAACAACAACAAAAACAGCAACAGCAAAGCCAAACACTTAATCTACTGTAAAAAAAAGAAACATCAAAAGCCATATCTGCTGATTGTTAAGAAAAGGCAGATCAGATAGAAAGAGACTGCTTGAAATGCTGCTGCTTTATACCGTTATTACTTTAGAAATCTATGTATAAGCCTTACAAGCTATTGAGGATCCATGCCTAGTTCTTCACAACAGAAAGGTAACAGGCGGCTGAGAAAGGTAATACAAAGTGCCTGCCTGAGTACCCTTATTAGACCTGAAGAGACTTTTCTCAGAAGATATTTTCCAGGGAAAATCTGTTTTCTTGCATTAAAAAAAAAAGAATTTTCTCTAAATATTCCCCAGAGGTTTGTGTGGTAGCTTTCATTGTCCCATGCATTGTTGAAGGCAAGGTACAGTTTACAATGTACAAGGCACAAATCAGAAGTTTGTAGGCATGTAGCACTCTGCATGTTGCTGGTGAGATGCTAAGTCTAAGAAGACCACATAATTGCCACCTACTAATGGGGACTGCGGCCAAGAAATTAAAAGAGGCTTGCTCCTGGGGAGAAAAGCTAGGGCAAATCTAGACAGCATACTAAAAAGCAGAGACATCACCCTGCCAACAGAAGAGTGTATAGTCAAGGGTATGGTTTTCCCAGTTGCAATGTATGGCTGTGAAAGTTGGACCATAAGAAAGGCTGAGCTCCAAAGAATTGAGGCCTTTGAACTATGGTGCTGGAGAAGACTCCTGTGAGTCCCTTGGACTGCAAGGTGATCAAACTGGTCAGTCCAGTGGTGGGTTTCAAAAATTGTTTGAACCTATTCTGTGGGTGTGGCCTCCTTTGTGGGAGTGGCTTTCCACCCATGTGACCGGATGGGAGTGGCTTGCCGCCCATGTGACCGGATATGAAGATGTCGACGACACTTGTCAGAACCACCTTAAATTAACTCACACACAGCACTGGCATGCATAAGAATATGATGTAAACTTGTTTTTTAAAAGGCATCTTTGGTTTGCGTTAAAACAACTTCAACACACGCAATGTTCTGATTGCACCACAAACACAGTAGTCATCCTTACCTTTCACAGAGGCACTGAGTTTTATAAATATGAGCATGATAGTGTAGAATAATCATATCCAAAGACCAGTGGTGGGTTTCAAAAAAGTTTGGAACCTCTTCTGTAGGTGTGGCCTGCTTTCCGGGTCCACTGGTGGAACCTCTTCTAACCAATTTGGTAGATTTGATGAACCAGTTCTACCGAATAGGTGCAAACTGGTAGGAACCCACCTCTGGTCCATACTTGTCCATACTTGATGTCTTCAGTGACACTGACTAGACTGATGCATTCATTTCCATTTTTCTTCTGTACATTTACACAACTATATCTATTAGCTGGATGAAAACATGCAATGCTGCTGATAAGCATAAAGGAAACAAAAAACGCAGTCATAATTTTTGGTTTCACAGGAACCCACCTCTGGGTCAGTCCTAGAGGAAATCAACCCTGACTGCTCTTTAGAAGACCAGAGGGCAGAAAGGCCTGGAGAAACATTGTCCATGGGGTTACGATGGGTTGGACACAACTTCATAACTAACAACAACAACAGTAGCAGCAAGTCTAATTCCCACTTGAGGAATTAGACTTGTAGCTCTTCTGGCTTGAGGCGACAAAGCTCTTGGTTCTTCTGCATGCTCATTTGCTGGAGAGCTTCAAACGTTTCTTTGCAAGCAGCTCTCCTTGCTCCTTGATGTTATGTACAAAAGCTAAGATCAAAAAGGACAAGATAAGGAGCAGCTTTAAATAAAGAGCAGATTTTCCCCTCCATATCCTGTCCTCAGTTTTTCTTCATGCTTTTCTGACATCACAGTTCTTCTTCCCAAGCAGCCAATGTCTCACAAGGCACTTGTTGCATTTAATTGGCCCTTAAAATACTTAGTGATTTAAAGCCATAGTAATAACATTTAGTCAAAACAATTCTTAACAGTCCTTAAAACATGTATTAAATCACAGCTCCTTGGAGCTGGAAAGGGTTATATAGGTCATGAAGGCCTAAGTCTCCGCTCAGAAAGAACCCAATTAAAGCAAAACAATCAAACACTTGTAAACATATACCATAGTGTTGTGACTCAGCAGAAACCTGTGAGTTGTTTCAGGATGCAGGATAATGAGCAGCTGTTGCTCGTTAGGGTCTTCTCCTGCAGATAAAAGACTGATGCCATGCCTTAGTTGCAGAAGTTAACGTTCCTTCGCCGTTCTCCCTTTGTGCGTAACCATTGAGAGAAGCCTTTAGCTAAGTGTCTGGATTCATGTAACTCTGTTTGGTATTTAGTTTGAGTGAAGACTTTTTGTAAGAGCCATTTATCTATGTTTATTTTGGGCTTGCAGCCAGCTTGAGCTGGGACTGATAAAGACATTCCTTTGCAAGTGGGTGTGGCTGTCGTTTTTGAATGAGCAAAGAGGGGGGTCAGAACACCATAATATCCTGCCGGTAGTGGTAGGAGACTTTTCCATTTTTATCAAGTGGGACCCAGGTTCTTTGATAAATTGACTTGAGGATAAAGAGGCTGAAAACCAAAAGAATCATATAACAATTTGGTTATTGTTTGAATGACAGCAGAATGAGATAGAGAAAAAAAATAGAAAGAACAAAAGTAGTATCTTCGATACTCTTAAAGATGAACCTAACTACATGAAGAGTCTTACTTCCTGCAGGGAAATTCCTTTGTCTACAAATAAATAACTGTGTATGTAAATAACTGCTGTTGGTTACATCTCCAGTATTAATAAAGAACTGTGCTGACCCCCTCCTCCGTCCAGTAACGAAAGCCGAGACACGCTTAATGAGAATGTCCTTTAATAGCAAGTCCAGACTCTCGGTGGCTGAAAGCCAAGTAAACAAACAGATAAGGACCTTGGCAACAAGTCCGACAAACCTTGGCAGCAATTCAGACAAACTCTGGCAGCAATCCAGCCTGCCAAGATAATTTCTCTTTAGTCAAAGTGTTGACTTCTGCAAGAAGGGCGTGGCACAAGAAGTCTTTTTTATAGTCTGGAGAGGAGCCTAATGATCATCAGCTGAGTGTAATTACCTCCTGTAATTACGTAATTGTTCTTGATGCCGAGTAGCTCTTTGACGGTGTGCATCCCGGAACAACTCACTGTTGGTTTCTTGATCACTCTCCTTTGTCTCCTCCCCACCGATCCAAGGCTCAGGCGCAATCTGGTGGCCAACCAGTCTCTCTGTGCCCTGCTTGGAGTCAGAACCCTGTCCAGGGTCCTTCACATCCTCCAGGGCCGACTCATAGGGCCCCTCGCTGTCGGAGTCTGGTGGCAGCTCCAACAGCTCCTGCTGGGGCACAACAAAAAACTATTGAAGGAAAAAGAAGACACAGCATGGAAATGTGATGTAATGTAGTCACTGACATAACATAAGTCAGAAGTTTTTGGAGATATAATTTTCCAACCGTTTGTGGCAGTGTGAAATCCTTGTTGCTCTCTGAGCTTGGTTGTGTGATTGGAGATGTTCCAATTCCCAGTTAGGTAACATCATTAGTGTGAGTAAATGTAGGTTTTCTCCCTGTTGATATAAAATAGCTTGCCTTGCCAATTTTGATGGAGGTGGGGTGCTTTTCTCCTTGGTAGTTCCTTGATTAGAATGTTGTTACCTACTTGCCTGTGTATCTAGTGTTAATCCCTACTGATGGCTTACTTGTCTAAATACCAAGCTTTCAGAAATTCCAAGAATTCCCTAGCATTTTTGGATTTGGATATGGTAACATTATCATTAATATGATTGAGCTGGTCCAGAGGTACTTCACTTCATTCCACACCTCTGCTCACAATGGAATTCCCTATGTCACCAGACTTGAAATTTTGGGCATGGACACTCTGGAATTACGCTGCCTGCTGTCCTAAGCATAGTACACAAAATAGTTTGCTACAACATCTTACCTATCAACGACTTCTTCAGCTTCAACCTCAATAATACACGGGCAAACAATTGATACAAACTCAAGGTAAACCACTCCAAACTCGATTGGAGAAAATTATTTCAGCAACAGAGTAGTCAATGCTGGAATGCCCTACCCAACTCTGTTGTTTCAACCTCAAACCCTCACAGCTTCAACCTTAAACTGTCTACCGTGCACCTTACCCCATTCCTAAGAGGTCCGTAAAGGGGGCGTGCATAAGTGCACCAGCATGCCTAACATCCCTGTCCTACTGTCCCCATCTATTTGTATTCATTTATTTTGTTTATATCCATGTTTATATTTATACCTGCTATCTTGTACATATTTGACAAACTAATAAATACAAATACTTCCCCATTTGTCTCCTAATTTTTCCATTCAGTGAATAAACAGAAAAGAAATGACTTTTTGCCTAGTTATTTTTCAGGACTTCAGAATTAATGTTTCCTAAACATTGCACTGGGGTTGACATTCTAATAAAAATTCTCAGAAGATTTCAGAAAATAAATTTCCAGAGAATTTAAGCCCCGCTCCAGTTTGATGCACTTATGACTTCTTTGAGTCCCTCTCCCTTAGCCATCTTCCTCATGTGTAAGGGAGAGGTTCCATTGGGAGGAGAAAAACAAAGGAAGCTAATGCTGTACTGTGCTGAAGGGACTATAAAGCAATGACATTTAAAAGTCATATGCATAAATTGTTGAAATGTGATATTCAAAGTAAACCATTAAATGGTGCATGAAGCAGGTGTTCCTAACGCATTCTCCAGAATGGAGCAGAGACATGACTCCTCTAAAAGGAAAAAAATTAACTAGCTATTATCCAAGATAACATGCTAGGTATGTGAAAGAGGAAATCCATATAGTCCAGAATTTGTGATGTACTTTGCAATTTTAAAGGATATCTATCTATCTATCTATCTATCTATCTATCTATCTATCTATCTATCTATCTATCTATCTATCTATCTATCTATCTCTATCTCTATCTCTATCTCTATCTCTATCTCTATCTCTATCTCTATCTCTATCTCTATCTCTATCTCTATCTCTATCTCTATCTCTATCTCTATCTCTATCCATCTACCCATCTACCCATCTACCCATCTACCCATCTACCCATCTACCCATCTACCCATCTACCCATCTACCCATCTATCCATCTATCCATATCTCTATCTATCTATCTATCTATCTATCTATCTATCTATCTATCTATCTATCTATCTATCTATCTATCTCTCTATCTCTCTATCTCTCTATCTCTCTATCTCTCTATCTCTCTATCTCTCTATCTCTCTATCTCTCTATCTCTCTATCTCTCTATCTCTCTATCTCTCTATCTCTCTATCTCTCTATCTCTCTATCTCTCTATCTCTCTATCTCTCTATCCATCTATCCATCTATCCATCATCTATCCATCTATCCATCTATCCATCTATCCATCTATCCATCTATCCATCTATCCATCTATCCATCTATCCATCTATCCATCTATCCATCTATCCATCTATCCATCTATCCATCTATCCATCTATCCATCTATCCATCTATCCATCTATCCATCTATCCATCTATCCATCTATCCATCTATCCATCTATCCATCTATCCATCTATCCATCTATCCATCTATCTATCTATCTATCTATCTATCTATCTATCTATCTATCTATCTATCTATCTATCTATCTATCTATCTGAGAGCTAAATAGCTTGAAATAGATCTATACTAGTCTCCCTTTCTTTATTTATCAGCACAAATATAACAAATGTAACAAAAAGGCAACAGTAACAAATATTGGGTTTCTGTCTGGATGGTCTCTTGTGACGAGAGAGTCCATCACGACAGAAACCCAATATTTTTACTGTTGCCTTTGTTATATTTGTGTTTTTTGTTTTTTATTTGTGCTGATAAATAAATAAAGGGAGACTAGTATAGATCTATTTCAAGCTATTTAACTCTCATCAGCTAGCCATACCCTTACTGGGATTTGAACCTGGGCTATATTACATACTAGGCAGACTTCTTAGCCATTAGGCCACAGGCTCTTATCTGTTATCAGCGAAGCCAGGGTGAAAAGTATCTATTAGATTTTTACAACCCCTGGTAAGCCCCAATTATGGGAGGAAGCTATATATATATATATAGTTGGAAATAGTAAGAGAAAGCCTTCTCTGCTACATACATACACCAGGAGAAAGGAGTGTGAAAACAGTGCAAAATAGTCATGTTTTCCCCCTTTGGCAGATAGAAAGTAGAAAAGAAATTGTGGATTATTAAGAGGCAATAGAACTGCTTCTAAGGCAAGTTAAATACAAGTTGATGAAAGCTATCTCAATTAATTATTACAGTGGTGGACTTTAAAAATGGAATTCAGGAAACTAAATGGACAGAATTGGAGTATGGTTTGTCCTCAGGGCATACAATAAAACAGAAATGAGATTAGTATATCCCTCAGGCAAGTTTACTCTGGATCACCGTTTGAACCATTATTGAAAATTAATCTCTTTATCTGCTTGCTGCATTTTTCTCTCTGAGAAAATGTCGGGCTTAAACTCATTGAAAGGGAAACTGATTGAGGAAAATATACATCCCAGCACAAACTGTGTCTAAGCATCTTCAGTAACCAAATGGTGCCATTACATTCCCCTATGTCTACGGTCAAACTTTTCAAATTCCTTGTGGCAAAATGAAGGAGCAGACAACAGGAGAACATTATTAGAAATTGGAATGCAATTGTTTATCTCAGCTCAACAGATTTTTAATCTGTAGAGATTGGTCTGAATCTTTTTTTGTTTTAAATGCTTTGACCAATTTTATAATGTTTATAAAATCAGAATGGACTTCCTTTCCAGTTATTTTTCTCAAGGTGAAAATATGTGTGCAGAATTTTAATGTCCGCTTCACTAAACCCATTGTCTTCTAAAGATGAATGTCTCAATGGGAAGGAATTAGACTTCAGAAGAGCCAAAGTCGTGTTATAATATTGGCAGTGGCTACAGAAACATGAACAAACCCCTCTAAGTCTCTAGAGAAACGGAATAATAAGACATATTTCCTTGTTTGCAAAGTGTGGGACGTTGCACATTAATTTATTTGTGCCATTTGACAAGGTGCCAAAGTAATTTACTATCTGACTTTTTTTTTAAAAAAGAAAAACTGATTAATTAAAAAAATATTTTAAAGACAATACCCTTTGTCCAAAATAAAGAAAAAATCAAAGCAAATGTGAGGAGGGGAGGGGAGGGGGGGGAGAATGGAGGGGAGAGGAAAGGAAAGGAAATCATCCTGAATTCATTCTCTATAAAGGCTCCAGAATACAAGATGCTTGTACACATCTTAGAGCCGAGGTGGCGCAGTGGTTAAATGCAGCACTGCAGGCTACTTCAGCTGACTGCAGTTCTGCAGTTTGGCGGTTCAAATCTCACCGGCTCAGGGTTGACTCAGCCTTCCATCCTTCCGAGGTGGGTAAAATGAGGACCCGGATTGTTGTTGGGGGCAATATGCTGACCCTGTAAACCGCTTAGAGAGGGCTGAAAGCCCTATGAAGTGGTATATAAGTCTAACTGCTATCTTGCTTCTCCATTTATTTCAAGAGAAGGAACATATCTATGCCTGCGTCTTTTTGTTTCCATAAGTTTGATGTTCTCTGCTGAAAAAGAAATTCTATACATGCCTCATCAAACATTGTCACAGAGTATTCAATGTACAGAACACTTCTCAAAAATAGAGGTGTGTTCAGTCATAAGATTAGGGTTGGATCATGATTGAATTATTTGATTTGTTGACCTCTAAGCAGATTTGGAAGTTGCCCAATTGAATTGGCTCTTCCACTGGTTATCGTGGACATCAAACAAATAACTGTAGCACTTTCTCCCTTCTTTTGGTTTAGTATGGATGGACTTTATGTACAAATTAGCACTTGATAAAGAATAAAGCCTAAGGGTAACTTCATTGGACTATTAAAATTGCAGAAATAAATGAAATTTGCAGTTACATTTGCCTCTTCAAAGAAAGAGAGCATGCTGAATTTCATGTTAATGTAGTTTTGTATATTTATGCATATCTGTATGTACATTATGTATATTTATACAGAAATTGTCATTAACATTGACAATTGTCACTAGTATATTTTCTTATTGACTGCAATGTGTATCTGTATTGTTCAAATGTTTTAATAATCTTTTGTGGGGTTCTTATTTTAATAAGCCTGGAATAAGATCCAGGAAGTATGTAAAAACAAAAGGATTAGACTATTTAGTCCTGAATGATTTTAAAGCACATGTACCCAGACCCACTCACATTCGCCCATCTGTGCACACAAAATTCCTCTAATGCCATTGTTCATGTGAACAATTCCTGAACGGTAGGAAATTAACTTGAACTCCTCCGTTTTACTGTAATCCTATTTTGCCTCTGTGTAACAAAAATTGCTGGAGAGAGAATGATAACTGTTATCATTCTGATAATAGTAGATGTGCCTGGAAGCTGCAGTTTGGATCATGACCCTATTGTGTACAAACACCAAGAAGGAATTATTCCACTAAATGGAGTGAATTCCACAAATATATTTTAAAGGAATGCATAATAAACAGCAGAGGGTGGGTTTTTGTTTTTTTGCAAGCTACATGTAGTTTGAAGAGCATAAGAGAAAATGTGTAGTAGAACAAATATTTGGGGAGGTATTTTATACTCCACTTACAAGGATTATGCCTAGCATCCTTAGAGCTAGATTTGTTTTGCCATGAATAGATCAGAATATTTAGAAATGACACTTAGACACTGATGAAACACTGAGATGAGACACTGAGAAACAAGGAGGACAGGTGACACCATTGTAATGCAAATACAAAAACACAGATTTTGTGTTGTGGTGTCATGACATTCATTTCATTATTTCTGGCATCATTGTCTTTAAAAACAGAGGCTCATCACTAAAAGATAGGGTAAACTCATAGCACTAATGACTCATATATTTCAATAGCATGATCAGTGAAATTCCCAACCCACTCATGCCACTCATCTCACCCCTATAGTATGTCCTACTTTGTCTTTTTTAGATGCCTTTCCATATTTTAATATAATTATTCTGAAACAGCATACAATTCATATTAGTCAATGTGATCCTCAAATATTTAACCTTCTTCTCAAGTCTTTTCATCAGGGTGTCTTCATCTTATATGCTCACATTTTTAACCAACATAGTTATTTTTTGTTAATTTATTTTAAAGCCAGCTAATGCACTAAAGTTCTTTAATTTATTCATTAAGTGTTTAGTCTAATGCTGAGGATCTTGTAAAACCAAAACTAAATCATCAGCAAAAGCCTTTTATTTGTAAATCTCTGTTTAAATTTTCAATCCCTTTATTTTCTCATCCTATCTAATGTCTCTGTTCAACACCTCAAGAACCAAAATAAAAAGCAACAGGGACAGAGGATATTCTTGTCTTGTCCCCTTTTGTATCTCACATGAAATTGCCATTAGGAATAATATGTGCCTTCTGAGATGTATATGTTGTCTCAATCTCTTGAATAAAATTCTCCACAGAGTGGATGTCTTCCAAAACTTTAAACACAAATGACCAGTTAGAATTGCAATTGTATGCCGATGCGTTTTCTTAACTGTTTTCATCTAACTGATCAATAAGATGTGCTTAGAGAATCATCTCCAACTGTTTTAATAATTTACACCTCCTATATTTTGTAAAGAGAACCAGGTTGATTAAGGTGCTAGGTTAGAAACTAGAGGACTGGACAAACTGAACAACTATGAATTCTAGTCCTGTCTTAAGCAGAAAGTGAGCTGGGTGATCATGGGGCAGTCACTGTCAGTCAACCCCACAAAGAAGGCAAGAGCAGTGGATCTGGATACTTGAGAGACCGCCTACTGCCAATTACCTCCACATGACCTATTAGATCTCACCGGTTAGGCCTCCTCCGAGTCCCATCTGCCGGTCAATGTCGACTGGCAACTACGCGGAGGAGAGCCTTTTCGGTGGCAGCTCCGACCCTGTGGAACGATCTCCCCGTGGAAATTCGTACCCTCACCACCCTCCAGACCTTCCACACAGCCCTCAGAACCTGGCTATCCCGTCAGGCCTGGGGTTAAGACTACAACCCGCCCGAATAGTATGAATGTTGTGTTTTAATTATGTATTTGTCTTATATGTTAAAAGTTTGTCTCCCCCCGCTTTTTAAGTTGTAAGCCGCACTGAGTCCCCCCAGGGAAAAGGGCGGCATATAAATAAACTTACAAGACAAGACAAGCAACATTGAATCCAGTGGTGGGTTTCAAAAACTTTTGGAACCTACTCTGTGGGTGTGGCCTCCTTTGTGGGAGTGGCTTGCCACCCATGTGACCGGATGGGAGTGGCTTGCCGGCCATGTGTTTTTTTTCTTTCTCTCTCTCTCTCTCTTTCCTTCCTTTTGTCTCTCTGTCCCTTTTTTCTTTTTTTTATCTCTCTCACTCTTTTTCTTTCTTTTTTCTTTTTTAATTTATTTATTTCTTCCTTTCTTTCTCTTTCTTTCTCTGTGTCAGTCTCTCTCTCTCTCTCTCTCTCTCTCTCTGTGTGTGTGTGTGTGTGTGTGTGTGTGTGTATGGCAGTGGTGGGTTTCAAAAAAATTTGGAACCTCTTCTGTAGGTGTGGCCTGCTTTCCAGGTCCACTGGTGGAACCTCTTCTAACCGGTTCAGTAGATTTGACGAACCAGTTCTACTGAAAAGGTGCGAACTGGTAGGAACCCACCTCTGATTGAATCCAAGACTGTCTGTCTGTCTGTTTCCTTCCCTCCCTCTCCTTATCTCTCCAAGATGACCAACACAATCTATAAACTTAGAAAATGTGCTATACATAGTTAGAATAATCTGGGGAATATTTGTGGCTGCCTTTGATAAGGACGAGGGATTCATGATTATTGAAGTGATGCAATATTCTGTCCTGTATTGACATTCTGCTGAACTTACCATGTCTTGTTTTATTGCTTTCCTCTGGATGTTTTCTGTATATGTTATGTTTTGCAGTTGAACGCATTCTTCTGCTGTGCTTTGCTTAACAAACCCTTTCAGTTTTTATCTCATTTGTGTGTTAATTACTATCGATTCCATAAAATTCTTATCCACATTTAACCTAACAATAATAATAATTTAAAAAAAACCAGATACTTTACTGGGGAGGCTGGAAAAACTCAACTGAACATGTTCTATTTAGAATCCATCCTTCTATGAATCTGCTGGAAGCAACAATTTTAAATTCTCTCCCACTAGAGCTCACTTTAATCCAAACCACTACGGAATTCAACTTTTCAAAACAGAAAGGATAATAGAGCCGATACATTTTAACTGCATTCTTAAGTCACTTAGCAATGTTCTAAAATGGTGAGATTTCCCTTCCACTCTCTCAGGTGAGTCACAGGGCACATTTTCATTAGAGTGCAGTTATTTTATGTGTACCTGTGTCCTACTGCTCTGGTTAAATGTTAAATGGTGCCCTATTTGGAAACTTACAGCCAGGCTGAACAGAGACGCATACATCTGTAATTGCCCAGGCAGCAGGTAAACAGTGCCAAAGTGGTGAAGGCAGTGCATTCAAATACAGACGGTATGCTTGCATCTAATAAGCACAGTGGGGAAACAATTGGATTTGAAAGGGAAATTAAATGGCTTGACCTGAGTGCACAGGCATTTATTGTTCAGCTCAGAATTTTCTCTGCCACAGTTATGGCAATTCTGTCTTGTAAACTACCAGGATGAAGGCACACTAGAATTGTGATTGAGCATCAATTAAAGCAGGGAAGTCACAGTAGGGAATGCAAACACTTTTTAGAAAGTCAAACTCAATCAACTTGTACCTTCAAGCTGTTAGATTTTGTTTGCTTTTAATCTCTTCTGTTTTTCTCCCTAGCATGATGCTGGTTTGAAACTTATCAATTCTAGTGCTTGGTGAGAGCACGAAGCAGATAAGTTATACAATGATCACAAAGGCAGATAAATTAATATAGCTTTGTGTAACCTCAAAAAAATCCCACCATTTGTAAGAACATTGTCTTTACTATTAGAGGAATTCAAATGGATGGAGAGTTGGTTGGTTGGTTGGTTGGTTGGTTGTATGGATGGATGGATGAATGGATGGGTGGATAGGTAGGTAGGTAGGTAGGTAGGTAGATAATAGATCTTTAACCTGCTTTCTATTTCCATCTAACAATTTCAACACAAATATTAGTAGAATTTGACATTAAAATATTATATATGTATATAAATTTCCTAGAAGTGTTAAGAGAAAAGGCTTTGATTTTCTAAGGTATGTTATGAAATAGAGATTAATTTTTGACCTACTAATTTCATTTCCAAGGCAATGAAAAATCCAGTGATAGCCTTTGCACATCCTCAGTAATTCTCTCTTTCCAAAATATAAATAATTCACAGGAGAATCCACAACGATTTGCACTCAGTTTAACTGTCATATTTGATACACAATGTGGATGATTCTTTCTCTAATATGTGCATAATTGCAATGTTGTAGCTAATTCTGAGCTGGAAAAATATTATGAAACAAATGCTAATTACTTCCACATCTTTTTGCTGAATGGATACTGTTTGGATACATATCATATCTCAGGAAAAGAAATTCATGGCCAAGTCCTCTAATATCCCTTCTTCTCATTAAATATGTCTCAATATCTGTGATAACCAGTAGTGGTAGCAATAGTCACAATCACACAGGTTTTATTCCAATCATAATGATACTCTTTAGAATTAGTAGACTTCTGGAGACCAAACAGTAGAGCACCTTCAAGTGACAAATCTAACACAAGATTGATATCTGGAACGAGCTCCCCGTGGAGATTCGGACCCTCACCACCCTCCGGGCTTTCCGCAAAGCCCTTAAAACCTGGCTGTTCCGACAGGCCTGGGGCTGATGAGTTCCTGTCCCCGCTCGAATGGTGTGCCTGTTGAGTTGTTTTTAAAATTGTGGTATTGTTTGTCTATGTCTTCCCCCCCCCCCTATTTGTATCCCCTATCCCCCCGCCCCCTGACTTGGGTTGTGAGCCACCCTGAGTCCCTTCAGGGAAAAGGGCGGCATAGAAATATAATAAATTCAATTCAATTCAATCAGCATCCAGCATCTTTAGGCAACTGAGAGGCCACAACTAATATGAAGGTTTCACTGACCACAAGATCCCTGTATCCCCATCCTGTCAATTACCTGTGATAAATTAGAACTTTCTTTACTGCCCCATGGAACTCCTTTAGTCACAGTTGTTGAAAATGGACGTTGAGGAAGGAAGCAGAAATCTTTCAGGCTAAATCTCAAAATGGGAAAGAAGGAAGGAAGGAGGGAAGGAAGGAAGGAAGGAGGGAAGGAGGGAAGGAGGGAAGGAGAGGAACTTTTCCCAAATACAGAACATTGAAAAGATCCACCTCACCTATTTATTTCAACCCATTCACTATCCATAGAAGGTAGTCTCTGGGACAGCTAACCAGGGGTGGGCTTCAAAACTTTTAGCAAGGGGTTCCCTACCTGGGTTCTGGGTGGGTGTGACCGTGGTAGGCATGCCCTAATCAGTCTTCTGCACCACAGTGGTGGGAGGGACATTTTTGATCTCCCTGGGCTCTGGAAGCTTTTCTCGACCCTGCGGGAGGGTGAAAACGGCCTCCCCAGGCTCCGGAGGCCCTCTGGAGGTCAGAAATGGGCCAGTTTCTGGCCTTCCTGAACTTCCTGGAGGCCCATTTTGCCCTCCCCAAGCCTCCACATGCTCCCTGCACTTATCTGCATCCAAAATGGGTCTATTCTCTTATTTCCAACACTTTCAGGCTGTTATATTATTATAGCAATAGCAGTAGACTTATATACCGCTTCATAGGCCTTACAGGCCTCTCTAAGCGGTTTACAGAGAGTCAGCATATTGCCCCCAACAATCTGGGTCCTCATTTTACCCACCTCGGAAGGATGGAAGGCTGAGTCAACCCTGAGCCGGTGAGATTTGAACCGCTGACCTGCTGATCTAGCAGCAGCCTGCAGTGCTGCATTTAACCACTGCGCCACCTTGGCTCTTCAATTATAATAGACATAACCACATACAGAAAGAATAAAATTACACAATAGATCTATCTATATGATAACATGATTGTTTTTTTTTTTTTTACATTTAAGCCATTAAATGATACCTTTCCTGTCTTTAATGCGATTGTTAAAAATTTGCCGCGTAAACTTCCCAAGATATCAACCCCCTACCTCGAAACGGGATTCAGATAATTGAGATCAGAGCCGAAGCCAAACAAATGATCCTGGAGATGAGTCATGTATGTGGAAAGCGAGACAAAAGGATGTCATGGGTAATTATAAAGATGCATCGGGTCCTTGGCTACTTTTGACAAAGCCGTTTCAGTGATTTATGGCAGGTGCTTGTTTATAAACCTATTTCTGCTGAGACACGGTTTTGCTCATTCATCATGCTGCCCACTTCTCATTATTAGATCAACGTCACTTACACCCGAACTGAAACACTGGGATTTTGCAACCCAAACACAACCGTGAATGGCTCCTATCTCATGCCTGCTTATTTATTGATTTCTTTGTTTTGCCTGACCTGGGGAAGCCACGCTTTGTTTGACCTTTATTACAGTGGCCCCATCAGGAATTCCACAAGCACAAAGCAAAGGAGTCGTTGTGTTGGAGGTCACCGAGCAGCAGAGAACACTTACTTCAACATTGATTTCTGTTCATTGTCGATGTCTTCTCATTTTACTCCTAGAGTTTCGGTGGGTCCCTGATGGGATTACCAGATCGTTCTTTTTTACACTCACAGGCTAAAATACAATTAATAATTCCTCTTCTTGCCCGCTATTTTGAAGGGAGGAAAAAGGGAGACTACACCATGACAAATTATAATAATTCCTCGTTTTGTAAAATATTTAAATTGCTTCCCTCATTCTGATTCTAAAAACTATGGTTCTCTTTTAGTACCCATGTTGTCATCTTCTTGCATGGAGGAACCATTCAGAATCTATATTTTAGTCAATTATTATATTCTTCATCACAGGGAAGAAGGAATTTGTGATGTTTAGATTACAGCTCCCTGCAGTTTCATCCAGTCTGGTCATCAGTGAGGGATGCTTAGAATTTACTTCTTTATTGTTATCATTTTTTAGAGAAATATTATACGACCACCCACTCTCAGTGACTCTGAGTGGCTCATACAAAAATGTAAACTGAGACATTCCCAATCCCTGCTTTACTGACTTCTGATACAGAGTGTTACTAGCTAGTAGATAGCCAGACCAGGGAGTCTGAGGTTCAAATCCCTTCACACTTTAGATGCTCGTGTCTCATCCTTATCTACCATGCAGGGATTTTGAGAAGAGCTGTAAAGTACTGTGATGAGTGAAGAGTTATTATCTGGGGTGGGGAGGGCAGGAGATAGTTCCTTACTTGAAACCAGAGGTGGGTTCCTACCAGTTCGCACCTATTCGGTAGAACCAGTTCATCAAATCTACCGAACCGGTTAGAAGAGGTTCCACCAGTGGACCCAGAAAGCAGGCCACACCTACAGAAAGGTTCCAAAATTTTTGAAACCTACCACTGGTCCTTGGATATGATTATTCTACACTATCACGCTCATATTTATAAAACTCAGTGCCTCTGTGAAAGGTAAGGATGACTACTGCGTTTGTGGTGCAATCAGAACATTGTGTGTGTTGAAGTTGTTTTAACGCAAACCAAAGATGCCTTTTAAAAAACAAGTTTACATCATATTCTTATGCATGCCAGTGCTGTGTGTGAGGTTCTGACAAGTGTCATCGGCATCTTCATATCCGGTCACATGGGTGGCAAGCCACTCCCATCCGGTCACATGGGCAGAAAGCCACTCCCACAAAGGAGGCCACACCCACAGAGTAGGTTCAAACGATTTTTGAAACCCACCACTGCTTGAAACACTCTGGAAAGTCTCATCTAGATAGTGGTTCCAATAAAGTGGCTCTTTGTAGTTGGAGTTTATAGAAGGTATATTTTATACATAAAATAGATCATTAAACCATCACTAAGTGATCCATTGTAAGTCAAGGATTACCATTTATTTTTTTTCTCATTATTATTTTCCCCAATTTTCCTTTGAAATCAGATCAGGTCTGATCCAAAGTCACTCAGTGAGCTGCACATCTTAGTTAATGAGCATATTGGTGACCCCAACCTAGAGTTCAATTCAGTTTATCACATTGATTAAGTGGCCATTTAGGAGGTATGAAAACTGGGATTGTAGGGGGAGGGTTGATTAAAAAAATTGCAGCCGTAACTGAGCAATCAACTTCTCCTTTTTTAACGGCCATTAAATATGCAATGAGCAATGGTGGAACAGTGGTTAGAGTTCAGAACTGCAGGCTACTTCTGCTGACTGTGGGCTGACTGCAATTTGGCAGTTCAAATCTCACCAGGCTCAAGGTTGACTCAGCCTTCCATCCTTCCGAGGTGGGTAAAATGAGGACCCAGATTGTCGGATGCAATATGCTGACATGGTGAACCACTTAGACAGGGCTGTAAACCACTGTAAAGCGGTATATAAGTCTAAGTGCTTATTGCTATTTTAGCCCCCTTACTAATGCCCATGTTTCTATTTTTTATTGGTTTATAAATTCCAGGTTCTGTAAAGTCTGATGATATCCTGTTCATTTTTTGGATAATACGCCAAGCTGTGAAGCTAAGTTGGGCATAATGGGAAGGGAATTGGAAATTCATGCTTGTTAATCAAGAATTTAACTTAGCATGTTGGGTGAACTCCTATTAATTTCAATGCTCCAGTGGAGTAATATTCTGAAAAATGTCCATTAACAAAACTAACATCAAATTTCCAACAGTTTGGTTATCATTAATTCCGCTATACTTTATAAGCATTTTAAACATTAACTAAATCTTTCTTATGATTTTTTCTCCCCATAAATTAAATATTTTGCACATTATGTTTTTTTTACTAGTGTTTAAAATATTTTATTGCATGTTTCATTTGCCAAGCTTTTGCTTTATGTATTGCCTTTCTAGAAAAAAAAAAAGCAAAAAAAGAATGATATATGAGTCTCTCTCTCTCTCTCTCTACCTTCCCCCTTAGCTACTCTAATAAAAATATGGGAGTGGGGGAGAAGGCCATACTGTTTCTACGTGTGGTTTCTTTTTATTTCTTCTGAAATATCAATGGTTATAGGCAAATTATTCATTCGAAAAATAAATTAGCTGAATTGCCTAAGTAATAGGATCAAATATACTCAAAGACATTGATTTTGCTAGGATGTGCAAATGATATATAATTCCTCATAACACCCTGAGTCCCATTTGGAGTTCTGTCTCAACTGAAGATATACTATATATTTCAGTGGACAGTAGCCTTGCACACAGCGAATAATCTGCACTGCGGTCCTCCAGTCACCACTGATATAAAACAGTCAGAGTTATTGATGGGGGAACAGAGATTCTGCACTTGCAGCAGAACTGCATGAGAACAGCTAGATAAACTTTTTGCTGGTGTTAAGTGCACAGTTTAAAAATTATAATAAAGATAAAAACTAAAAGCAAAAGCTCAAATCCAGATTTTATTATAGAGTATTTAGAATATACTTAATGACTGGATTTGTGTGCTTTGCTAACCTCCCTTTTTTAAAAAAAAATGAATTGGATGGTGGTGTGTTGCATCAGCCACAATTGAGTGGATTCATATATAGCAATAGCACTTAGACTTTTATACCAGTGCTTTACAGTCATCTCTAAAAGGTTTACTGAGTCACCATATTGCCTCCAACAATCTGGGTTCTTGTTGTACCCACCTTGGAAGGATGGAAGGCTGAGTCAATCTTGAGCCGGTGAGATTTGAACTGCCAAAATGCAGCTAGCAGTCAGCTGAAATAACCTGCAGTACTGCACTCTAACCACTGTGCCACCTCGGCTCAATAATCTTGAGCTGTAATCAAGATAAAGAAAATAGCAATAGAAGTTAGACTTACTACTTTATAGTGCTGTATAGCCCTCTCTAAGCAGTTTACAGAGTAAGCGTATTGCCCACAACAATCTGAGTCCTCATTTTACCAACCTCGGAAGGATGTAAGGCTGAGTCGACCTTCAGCCAGACAGGATCAAACCCCTGGCCGAATTAGCTTGCAATATTGTAGCCAATCATAGTGGCTGTTTTTAACCACTGTATTAAACCAAAGAAACAAACAAGAATAACTGAACTTATTATATATAGTGCAGTTGCACCACAAATTAAGAATCTATGATAATAATAAACTTAAGAACAATGAAACCATATTTAAATTTAATTCAGAGGAATAGAAATATAGAAAAATGGTGGAAGTAAAAGCCTAGCGATCCATTGAGTTGGCTCTTTGAAGTTTTATATACTTCTTTATTTTTTTTTTATGATGGCCCTCATAGTTAGGAGCACATGCTTACATGGTGAATCAAGCATGGGAAGGAATAGATTGTAGAAGGTTTTTTTTATTTATGTTACAAATGGATGTGTGTATTTGTTTGTTCTTTCCTGAGTGTTTAAAAAAATAAGGTTAATGATAGATATTAAATTTATATTTTCCTTATGCCAGGTACATTCTAGAGCACAGCTCAAATGCCACTGTAATCGTTAGACTGAGCAAAGTTAGAAATCTCTGATCTTTAAGATTGCAATCATACTTATATTTGGACCATGATTAAAAACAAACAAATGCAATTGCTATATAAGGTTTTATTCAGTTTACCTTAATTAATAGCTGTAGCTGAGAAGCTAGATTTAATTTGTTAGTATCTCTTTCCTTTTAGATCAGAGGTGTCAAACTCAAGGGCCACGGGCTGGATCTGGCTCATAAGGTGCTCAAATCTGTCCCAAAGGACCATCCTGAAAATAGCAAAAGACTGGCCCACAGCGCCTCTAGCAGTCAAAATGGAGAGTGGGGGACTGCATACCCCCTGTGCCCCATGTTGGCGAGAAAAGTGCTGCATGAAGCTGTCCATCCTGTCCCCCCCTCCAGCCGGCCCTTGAAGAAATCCAGTTTGACATCCCGTTTTAGATACTTGAAGAATATTAACCTGATGTTGATCAACATCATATCCTCTGGAACACTGATCATTACCCATCAGATTCCAGGAGTTACTCAATAACCTTTTAGTTTAATACCATCACACTATTCTGGAGTGATGCTATGTGGGACCTACTTGGGATTTGAAACTTAGGGAATGTTGGGAAATGTCTCATTCAATACTGGTTGTGGGGATATCTGCCTGGTTCTCATTAGAGGAATGTTACTCCTACAGCATTGCAGAGTATTATAGGAACATTATACTCCTAGGCATCTCAAGATGGAGCTTACTATACTAGCCGTGATAATTTTCTGTTAGAGTAAAAATGTTGAGGATGACAAACCACAATTCATAAGATATTTCAGACAGCCATATAGAGGCTTATGCACATGATGTTCCTAACTGAACCATGTAGAGTATTAGCATGTTGCATTATTGATAAATCACTTAAACAATTTGTGACTCGTCAAATGCACGTCCAACAAAAGTGCGCTGACAAAACTGCAGCGAGAAAACCGCGAGGTTGAAAACGCTCCCACAAAGGAGCACCGACAAAACCGTGCCCACAAAAGCACGATTAGGATTAAGGTAAGAGTTAGGGTTAGGGTTTAGTTTTAGGGTTAGGGTTAGGGTTATTACGTTGTTATTACGTTGTTTTCACATTGTTTCTTGATGGTGCGCTTTCGTCGGCACGCATTTGTCAGCGCGCTTCTGTGGGCGCGATTTCGACCTCGCGGTTTTCTTGCCGCAGTTTTGTCGGCATGCTTTTGTCTGGTGCGCATTTGTCGGTGAACCAAACAATTAACTCATGTAAAGGAACACCAGATGTGATTTATTTTTTAGTACATGTACATACCCCATTAAAACATATAGTGAGATGTGATGAAAAGAGACTGAGTAGTGTTGATTCCTGCAGTTTTTTTGTTTATTTTTGGCTGAAAAGCTGAGAAAAATGGAGAGTGTTAACCTTCAACCTTCTTCCTGGAGCCTGGGAGGAGTTTTTGTGCTCTAGAGATCATGCAGTGATAGCACATGTAGGTGAAACAGTTAATCATAGCAACAACTAACTTAACAGCATTTCATAAAATGTAGCATTTTTACCAATTATACACTAAATAGGGCACAGGGTTGGACTAGAAGACTTCCAAGATGCCTTCTAGTCCTACAATTCTATTATTTCTACAACTTGACTAGTATGCATTCTATGTTAGTGATGGTAAAACAGTAGTGTTTTGTAGCACTTAAAATGTACTTCAAGAAATGTAGTATCGACTTTTATGGAATGTAATCCACTTCATCAAATACAAAAAGGTTAGCTGAGAAAAAAAAACAGGTCAGCTAGAAGATATACAAGATTGTACGAATCTAACAACGGATAGGAGAAATAGAAACTGCCTTGATGATGTTCATTCTCCTCCAACTTGGTTATGTGTGGCACAAACATTCTTACTCAGATTAATAGATATATTCTAATAAGAATTATTTTTTTAGTACTTAACCCTAGGGTAAAAATATTGAACCTTTATGTGATTTTTCACTCGGTTGTTTTATAGTTTCTAACTGCATTATCTTTATTAGATTCTCAAATTCTACCAAAGTTGCGAGTAGCATTTGTTACCTTTCTTGCTATTATCATCTATGAGATACATTGGAAAATTTTAGCTGCACGCAAGATACATAGGAACTATTAGGGTGGTGTTCAGCAGAAGGATGTTGAGAGCTATCACTGATGGAATGTTATCTGCTACTCAAAACAAGATAATATTAGCTTTCCTGTTGGTTGTGGAATCATTAGTCATACAAACTACATGATCTCATGGACGATCAAATGCCATTAAGAAAACTCTTGTTGTCATATTGATATATCTCGCATACAGAAAACTTTATGTTAACCACCAGGAATACTGAGATATGTTACATGAAGACCAAGTATCCCATGGTGCACAGGCCACATGTGTACTGCCTTTTCTGGTCCCCAGCTTCCCCCAGCTTTACTTCAGCATTTCCCCTCCACACTACCTTGATATTCAGAAATATAATTCTTAATGCTGCTACAATATACCTGTCAATGTTCCGACTGACGAATCCAACCAAAACAAGCACAATTCTGACCTTCCAATCTCTCAGTGCAAAACTTTATTTATTTATTATTTATTTATTTTTATTTTTTGTGTAAATATGTTTTATTTCCATTTCATTTCGTACAATCACATGTATACTGTGCATAACCGGGGCATATAACATTGAACAATAAACACAAGCCCTCCCTCTTGTCGACAATACCCCCCAAAATACAAACCCAATATACCACCTTGACCCACCATACACCCTCTTTCGCCCCCCTCCAACTTTCATTCTTCCTTCCAACATTCCCCTCTACTTCCCTACTTCCCCTCCCACTCTATCACTCCTCTCTCCCAATACATTCCCTCCCTTCGTTCTCCTCCTCCCTCCAATCCTCTCTCCCACCCTCTCTACCCCTCTTTCTTCTTTCCCTCTACTCCTCCCTCCGGTGTATTTCTACTGTCTATCAATATAGTCAGCTTGTCCTATTTTTACACTAAAATTAAAGAGCCACAGTATACAAGTGCAATCATGTTACTTTAGGATCTAACACATACTATATTTCTCCCCCCTCCCCCCTAAGACCCCACCTCCCTTCCCCCCCCGACTTCCCAGAGCCCGTACACGGTATAGCTTTTTAACAAACACAGTCTAAACTATATTAAAACAAAGGAAATTTAAAAAAAGAAAGTCAATAAGATCTCTACGTTGGACTCAGCTTCTTGCTGTTACCCAAACTTTAAGCAGTTTAACTTATTCCTAATCTTAAGCATAGAATGCAAAACTTTATTGAGTACATTATTTTGGCACTGATAAAGGCAAAACCAAGTCTACCTACTTCCCGTGCAAACCCACATAATTGCAGTATAGATTTCTCCCTCTCCCTATTAGTGCAGATCACATTGTCCAATTGAGCGTCATGGTATTGTTATGACAAAAAAAGTTTCTGGTCTTGGGAAAAACCTGCTGAAGTGTCCTTGGCTCTCGCAGCTTGCCTTCTTGAATTCTGGAGCCTGCATTCCATTTCACCCTTCCCTCCCCCCCTGGCCCTTCAGCAAGTTGAGAAGCAGTAATGGATGTAACAGCATAAGAGCACTTTGAGGTTAACAATGCCTAGAAATCCATATTTCTAATGTGAGAACTGCATTCACCAAGGTCTGTTATAGAGCCTGCTTATTATCTTGGGAAGTACAAAATGAAACTAAGAAATGTTTTTTTTTTAACAAGCTCTATTGAAATGCATATTTATTTATTTAAACAATATGTCAGGTGACCCATATCTCAAAGTTGACTAGGTTATGCACAAGAGTTAAACCACCAAGAGTTAACAAAACCAAACACCCAGGGCTATAAATGCAGTTGGATTTATAAGAATAACATAATCACTTTAACCAGCAGAGTTTGCCTAACCTCATGTCCAAATGCCTCGGGAAATATATCCATATGTATAGGGATGGAGAAATGTGCAGAATTTTATTTTCAGTTACCTATTATGTGTCCGTTTTCTACAAGGGAGAGTAACTATACACATTAAACATTAGTCATTCAACACTCGTTGCTTGTATGAATATGTATGTACAAATTGATGAGAACTATAAAATGTGTGATTAAAAGGGAGGGAGGGGGAAGGCTTCTAATCTTCCTTCTAGAATACATCCACTTGGTAGAACAATAAGAGGGAAATTTATGTTTACATGATTTCAGTATTTGTAATCCAGTTCCTGTCAGGTGTTTAAATTGGTTCTTTGAATATACAACTTTTGCTGTTCTTTAACTGTTGCAATAGGATATCTGTTGTGGCCCAGCAGGAGCCGTTGGAGCTGCAAACAGACTCCGATAGCGAGGGACCGTATGAGTCGGCTCTGGAAGAGGTGGACGACCCTGGGCAGGGTTCTGACTCCGAGCAGGGTGCAGAGAGGCTGGTTGGCCACCAGGAGGCGCCTGAGGCATGGAGCAGCGGTGAAAGCCGAAGGGAGTGTGCTCCTGATGTCAGGCCTTGGAGCAGTGATGAGGAGACGAAGGAGGTGGCCCTGGATGCCCGGCAATGCCGGGCAGATCGACAGAGAGAACAGCTACGCAGATGCAAAAGATAATTGGACCCAGGTGGTTGTAATTAGGCTCCTCTCAAGATAGTATTTAAGGAGAGACTTTGTCAGGAGTCTGGTTGCAGGATTCAACTTAATTCTCAATGCTGGAGAAGCTGTTATCTGTATCTGTCGAAATCTGAGTTGCTGCCAAGGTTCTTATCTGTTTGTTGTGTTTGGGCTTTCAGCCACTGAGATTTATGTTTCCTGCTAATAAAGAGTTGTGGCATTCCAGTTAAGCTTGTCTCGGCATTCGTTACTGGATGGAGGAGGGGTCAGAACAGATATCTAACCATGTTTTCCCTGTCTAAGGAAAGGAACATTATGTTGCTGGGATATGAAGGGAAAACTTTTTGATGGAGCCATTAATTATCATGGTTTGGTTCAGACTTTTTGCTAAAAGGGTTCTGATTCTCTATTTGCCACAAAATCAGTAAGCTGTATTTAATGGTGAATATAGATGGGCAGGTAAACATGGTGGTTCAGTGGCTAAGACCCTCAGCTTGTCAATCAGAAAGGTTGGTTGTTCGGCAGTTCGAACCCCTAGTGCCGCATAACGGAGTGAGTTCCCATTACTTGTCCCAGCTTCTGCCAACCTAGCAGTTTGAAAGCATGTAAAAATGCAAGTAGAAAAATAGGGACCACTTTGGTGGGAAGGTAACAGCGTTCCATGTGTCTTCAACATTTAGTCATGCTGGCCACATGACCACGGAGACGTCTTTGGACAGAGCTGCTCTTCAGCTTTGAAACAGAGATGAGCACCATCCCCTAGAGTTGAGAACGACTCGCACATATGTGTGAGGGGAACCTTTACCTTTATAGAGGGACAGGAAAAAAATGGTGGGGGGAGGCTAAAGGTGGGAAGTTAATTTCCAGAATTTCATTTCCCCTTCTTTAGGTAGGCATCGTGATGGAGAAATTGTTCTATTAGTTTCAGGCTTGTATTTGGAAGTTATAGGTAATTTTACTATGACACTTTTACATGGTGTGAGAATACATTTGAAAATAAATGGATTTTTGTGGCTGTTCATTTCAAGTCATTCTTTTCTTGTAAATATGATCGCATTGAGGGAACATAAACAAATAATGGAATAATCTCTATATAGTGGTATCTCAGTACTCACTGTTAATTGGTTCTAGGTGGCAGGTTGAGTACCAAAAATGGTAAATACCAAACAATTTTTCCAATAAAGAATAATGTAATGAGTCACAAAGCAGCCAGCACTGAATAGTTATACTTGTGTGTTAATACACAACAAAAGATAGGTCTTGGGACAACATTTTCATGCCAAATTACATTGAGTACCAAATGTGATAAATTTAAAAGCAACTGAATATCAAGGTACCATTAGAATATGCACAGTTATTTGAAACAAGAGCTGTCCTTTTGTGACAACTCAGATGAGTAATAGCAATGTTCTCCTTGGCCTTTTATTTCTTATATCTTGTGAATTTGTGAACAATGTATTATTATTGCCACAATTTATTCATACTGATTCTTATTAATAGGTGTTTTGTTATGGACCATGCTTGCCACACCAACCATTTTATAAATTGATACTTTCTTATATGGGTCTTTTTATGATTAAACCCATAACATTTTCCTCAAATTTAAAGTACGACCTTTAAAAATAAAATTATGAGACTCTACAACTCTAAGCCATTATGTTAAACTTACACCTGTATTGTTGATTTTAAGTAAACCATGAATTGCTGATTTCTTAACATTCATTTCGGATGTGATGCTAAGTGCAATTTTTGATTTATCAAGCATTTAATTACATGGGATACTAGAATAGAATAGAATAGAATCTGGAAGAGACCTTGGAGGTCTTCTAGTCTAGCCCCGGGCTTAAGTAGGAGAACCTATGCCATATTAGACAAGTGAGTATCTAGTGTCTTCTAAAAAACCTCCTCCCCCCCCCCCAACATGCATATCTTAAATCTGCTCAAGTAGTTGATGTTGCCACCTAGCATTGGTAGGGAAAGAAAGGCTCTGATTCACCAGCATCAATTCTGCTAGCAAACTGACCCAGATACAACCCAGATTTACTCTTCAAGAATGCATGTGATGAAAAATAGTTAACCCTGTCCTCTGCTGTGAATTCAGGGCACTTCTTACTTTTTATCTATTTTTAATGCTTATAAAGTTTTTGCTATATGGAAAGAAAGAGAAGACATCTGGGGAATATATTACCTTACTATGATGAGAAGCAGAAGTTTCTCTTGAAAAGTGTTCAAAAACCATAGTTAATTAAAAAGTGTGACACTTAACCCTGTTGTCTGGCATGCATTTTATAGATTGAATGATGCGTGTTTGGAATGTGTGATAAAGAGCTAAATGGCTGGGGGACATACATTTAAAAATATTTTCTCACCTATGAACTCACTTGAATTAATCATCTGAAATCCTCTGACATCACCCACATCTAAAGGGGTGAAATTGTAAGGACTGGAGAGGGGAGATGTGCTTGAAAACCATTAATAGAACATCCTATGTGTGCACCCTATGACAGTTAGATTGCTCAGTATTAGGTTTTTTCCCCTGATTTATAGGCATTACATAATAGACAGGAACATAGTGTTTTATCACTTGCAAACAGATAGTACCTGACTTTACTCTCTAATTAATGTATTGGATTCTTATCTGATTTGGGAGTGGCATCAGATGAGATTTAATATTAAGAACTCTGAAATATTGCTTGTTATTTATAATCCTTTTTAGATTTTATTCTTTGCCACCTACAGTAACATTGGATGGCACCTGAATGCTTGCCGACCCCTGAACCACGCTTTTAATAATTAAAGTCATGTTTGACTGTATTCATTCATTCATTCATTCATTCATTCATTCATTCATTCATTCATTCATTCATTCATTCATTTAATGAATTTATAGGCCGCCCAATTCCAAAGGACTCCAGGCGGCTTACAACAAATACAATTTTAAAAATAGAAAAGTTAAAAACAGAGAAACACAGATTAAAAAACCACATCATACATCCAGTCTAGTCGGGGCTGGACCTCAGTCATGAGGGGCCTGCCGGAATAGCCAGGCCTTAAGAGCCTTATGGAAGGCCATGAGAGTGGATAGGGTCTGGATCTCTGGGGGTAGATCGTTCCATAGGGTTGGAGCAGCTACAGAGAAGGCCCTCCCCCGGGTAGTTGCCAGCTGACATTGTCTGGCTGACGGCACCCGGAGAAGGTCCACCCTGTGTGATCTTATCGGTCGTTGGGAGGTATGTGGCAGAAGACGGTCTCGCAGATATACAGGTCCTAGGCCATGTAGGGCTTTAAAGATAATGACCAGCACCTTGAATTGTGCTCGGAGACCAATAGGGAGCCAGTGCAGCTCGCGGAGGGTAGGTGTAATGTGGGTGTACTTGGTACACCCAGTATCGCTCACATGGCTGCATTCTGGACTAGTTGTAGTCTCCGAACACTTTTCAGGGGCAGCCCCATGTAGAGCGCATTACAATAGTCAAGTCTTGAGGTGACGAGGGCGTGAGTGACCATGTGAAGTGCCTCCCGATCCAAATAGGGCCACAACTGGTGCACCAGGCGAACCTGGGCAAAGGCCCCCCTGGTCACAGCTGACAGGTGATTTATTGTTGGACATAAAACTGAAAATATTGCATCTCATTCTATTCATTCTTTATATTTCCTTAAGCAGTCAATGATTGGGCAGCTTCTCGATATTTTATCACATTTATAGAATAAAATAGATCACATTAGAAACTATCTATAGCAGCATTCCTACACAATAAATGCACGAAGAAAGAATTTTCTCTGTGATTATATTATTTTGTAATCATTCTTCAGTATGATGCATTTATTGTTCCTTTAGGGCCAAAAAAAGTGTTTGATTTTTTTTTATTTGTTGCGACTATGAGCTTGCTTCATAAAATATAATATCAGAGTTCTTGAACCAATACTCAATATACAAAGAACAGACTAACTTTATTGTGTATAGTTCAGTCTTCTTTGATTTCAGTATTATAGTTATGAATTCACTGCAGTTTTAATAAAAAGAAAGGAAGCCAGATAAACCATCATTAATTAAATCTTCTCATAAAACAAGAAAGGCTAGCTTGCTTCAAAGAATTAGATGAGAATTTAACAAAAGAACGTTTAATTTTCCATGATTTATAAGTTCTCCATGATGTGCATATTCTGCTAGAAGACTTCAAAGCAGGCTTTATCTGAATCCATGAATGGATGAATAATAGCAATAGCAATAGCAGTAGACTTATATACCGCTTCATAGGCCTTTCAGGCCTCTCTAAGCGGTTTACAGAGAGTCAGCATATTGCCCCCAACAATCTGGGTCCTCATTTTACCCACCTCGGAAGGATGGAAGGCTGAGTCAACCCTGAGCCGGTGAGATTTGAACCGCTGAACTGCTGATCTAGCAGTAGCCTGCAGTGCTGCATTTAACCACTGTGCCACCTTGGCTCTTCATTCTGTTCAGTTTTATATGAATTTGTTGTATTTACATAAATACAGACTTGTAGGAGAAACAGAAGTCATTTCTATGAAAGACACAGAAGTACTTAACGTGAAGGAGTCGTCACGCCGAGGTGGCGCAGTGGTTAAATGCAGCACTGCAGGCTACTTCAGCTGACTGCAGTTCTGCAGTTCGGCTGTTCAAATCTCACCGGCTCAGGGTTGACTCAGCCTTCCATCCTTCTGAGGTGGGTAAAATGAGGACCTGGATTGTTGTTGGGGGCAATATGCTGACTCTGTAAACCGCTTAGAGAGGGCTGAAAGCCCTATGAAGCGGTATATAAGTCTAACTGCTGTTGCTATTGCTATTGTTCAAAATGGGTGACTAAACAACATACATACATACATACATACATACATACATACATTCATTCATTCATTCATTCATTCATTCATTCATTCATTCATTCATTCATTCATTCATATGTACAAGAACTGCTGTATGTTTCTAAAGACTTCACAAAATGTTAAGATGAAGTCAAATGCCCTGAAATTTTATGTAACTTCTAATGCAACATATTTTTTTTTAGAAACTCACTAAATTTGGAAAATAAGTGAAATGAGAAGTGGGATTTTCTGATTTGGAAAAGATGTTAAGGAACATTTCATAATAAAATCTGGTTACATCCCAAAAAAATTCACCATATTTTTAGTCTATTGAAGGGCCAGGAGAGTTTCAGAAGGCCTTATGTCTCTATATTTCAACTTCACCATCAACAGATTTCAACACTTTAATTCTGAACTATCCTTCCATGAATTTGGGTGCTGCTACAATTTCTTTCCAGTCTTTTATACCACAGTTATGTTCTGTTAATATTTTTAGTAGAACTAAATAGGAAACAGGGTAAGAAAGCCCAGTAACACTGACATTTTTTTTTCTTCATAGCTAGAACTACTTACATGAAAAAAATCTCTTCTAAACTCTTCAGGCTGATCTCTCAGCAATTCTACAATTGCCAGTTTTCACATGAAGATTTCTAAGGCTTTATGAGAACATTCTGAAACATTGCTTTCTTTTGGATAGGAGACAGGTTTGAAATGAGTCTGTCATAATGTTCCACCTGCCCAAAAGGAATAATACATCAATGTTAACAATGTATTCCCATGGGAAAAAAAAATAGTAAGACTAGTAGAGGACACCACTAAAATGTTCATTTTCTTTTGACTGCTTGAAGTCATTGAAAAGCCATTCAAAATGGTGAAATATGTTTCTATTGAAGAGTATAATTTTGTTGTTCCTGAAGTAAATTAGTAAATACAGTTTGGTAATGGTAATTCCAATACTTTGGTTGGAGAACAGAATCCCAGAACAGGAAAAAAACATTTATGGGCTGCCTTTGCCATATTCATTTATTTAGTTTATGATACATTCAGTTGCCTTACATTATTAGAAATTATTTCAAAGTGGGACTAAAATGTGTAACTCAAAAAATAAACCATTTAACACTCATATTTAAAAAGAATAGGCAATAGGATAGCAATAAAAACAGTAGTAGAAAGTCAACCAAAAAACTGAAAAAAGAAATATATTTCCAGTTAGCACTTGCAGTGCCACCAATCACATCTGAATAGGTAGAATTGCACAACCAGAGTGTCATCACTGACGAGGCAATATCATGCCTTCCAGTGAGCCATATTCTCAAGTAGGACCAAGAAAATGGCCATTTCGGTTTGATTTAAATTACAAAGTTAGCCACTACTGCTGAAGGTACTCTTTTAAAATATTGGGTCCATACCAGTGGTGGGTTTCAAAAATTGTTTGAACCTACTCTGTGGGTGTGGCCTCCTTTGTGGGAGTGGCTTGCCACCCATGTGACTGGATGGGAGTGGCTTGCTGCCCATGTGACCGGATATGAAGATGCTGACGACACTTGTCAGAACCACCTTAAATTACCTCACACACACAGCACTAGAATGCATAAGAATATGATGTAATTTTTTTTTTAAAGGCAACTTTGGTTTGCGTTAAAACAACTTCAACACACACAATGTTCTGATTGCACCACAAATGCAGTCGTCATCCGTACCTTTCAAAGAAGCACTGAGTTTTGTAAATATGAGCATGATAGTGTAGAATAATCATATCCAAGGACCAGTGGTGGGTTTCAAAATTTTTTGGAACCTCTTCTGTAGGTGTGGCCTGCTTTCCAGGTCCATTGGTGGAACCTCTTCTAACTGGTTCGGTAGATTTGACGAACCGGTTCTACCGAATAGGTGCGAACTGGTAGGAAGCCACCTCTAGTCCATACTTGTCCATACTTGATGTCTTCAGTGACATTGACTAGACTGATGCATTCATTTCCATTTTTCTTGTGTACATTTACACAAATATATCTATTAGCTGGATGAAAACATGCAATGCTGCAGATAAGCATAAAGGAAACAAAAAACACAGTCATAATTTTTGGTTTCACACACATACAAATACAGGTTGCTTAATAAAGGGTTTGCAAGAAAATTAAACAAATGTAGGAAAAGGACTAAGTAAAAACATATTTTAATTGAAAATTGGACCTGTAAACAAAATTTCAGATTAGAATGTAACTCTGTGGTAATTCTATGCATATCCTTTCTATGACAGGCAGTGTTTGGGACTCACTTCTCATCTGTGTTATCCTTTTAAATATATTTGCCATGGTGGAAGTGGGGCCAAAGTATTTCATTACAACACATCTAAGATCAAGACAAGATACACAGGAAAGGTGTGAATCTCTTGTATTCTTTTATAGCTCTTTTTATAAAATAAAGCACCACTTTATGATGTACAGTTCTCTGGAGCACATTCTGGTAATAAACCTAAGGATGAAACAAGCCAAACAAGTTTTTATTGATTGATTGCCTGCTGTGTCCTTAGAAGCTCAGAGTGGGCATGTTCAAAACAACTATAAAAAATAAAATATAGAATTATCTTAAAAGGGCATATCATTTCATGCTCTTCTTTGTTCATACATTGGTTTACATAAGCAAAATTTGGGTGTTGGTTTCTCAAGTTGGACTCTCTTGAGGTTTTTAGAGATGCTTTTTTCTCAGCATTCTACAGATGTTTTGGAGTGAAACTATCAATGGCTCCAGTTGAAGCAATTAATGGAAATTGCAAAGTAAAGAACTGAAGTCTATTCTCAGTGGGCTTTGAAGACTGTCATTAAGAATATTTTTCTTTCCCTTTTGACAACGTAATTTCTAGGCAATGCCTAGAAAGTATATAACACAAATAAGTGTATATTTTATTATAGATGTGTAGGAGGAAAATATCTGAGACTGAGTTGATGAAAAGGAAAGTTGAGAAGACTTTTTGAGTTTATAATTTTTCCCTGACTCTTTTTTTAGAAGGGAGGGTGTCAATTTACATTCGGATCATTTCTTTTGAAAAAAATATAGCAATTGTGGTGTGCAGTTTATAATTCAAATTTTTTTTTTATTACTGTTGATAGTTACCAGAATATTATGTTCCTTCTTTGGAAGGAAAACTTAGAAGACCAGTGATGATAGGCAACAATCAATTTAGGAATAAAGATGTGATTAATATTTTTTAAACAAGATTTTTCAGGAGTCCAATTTCATTTTCAATGGGCTGAGATAATTTCTTCCTTTCCTCAAAGGCATGTTGGTTACTTTCTTTCTCTTTTCTGAGTGAATACACTCACTCAAGGATTACCCTATAGATCAGTGGGTCTCAACCTTCCTAATGCCACGACCCTTTAATACAGTTCCTCATGTTGTGGTGACTCCCAACCATAACATTATTTTATGTTTTCTGTATTTTTTCAAAAATATGTGTTTTCCAATGGTCTTAGGCGACCCCTGGGAAAGGGTCATTCAACCCCCCCCCAAAAAAAGAGGTCCCAACCCAAAGGTTAAGAACCACTGCTATAGATAATGTCATAACACTATATAAAGAATTGAATTTGACTAGATAATGATAGTTTTGATAGTTTTTTTTTTGATAGTTTTATTAGAATTTGTAGGCCGCCCTTTTCCCTGAGGGGACTCAGGGCGGCTCACATAAAACTGGGAAGGGGGGGATACAGACAACAAGATAGAGACATATACTAAAATGGTAAGCAACATACATTCATCATTCGGGAGGGGTAACTATCCTTATCCCCAGGCCTGGCGGGCGAGCCAGTTCTTCAGGGCTGTGCGGAAGGCTTGGACGGTGGAGAGGGTACGAATCTCCACAGGGAGCTCGTTCCAAAGGGCCGGGGCTACTGCTGAGAAGGCCCTCCTCCTTGTGGTTGCCAGCCGACACTGGCTGGCCGATGGAATACGGAGGAGGCCTAGTCTATGGGATCTTATAGGTCGCAGGGAAGTAATTGGCAGAAGGCGGTCTCTCAAGTATCCAGATCCACTGCCATGTAGGGCTTTATGGGTGATTAGTAGCACCTTGAAGCGCATCCGGAGATCGACAGGTAGCCAGCGCAGCTCGCGGAGGATAGGTGTTATGCGGGTGAATCGAGGTGCACCCGCGATCACTCGCGCGGCCGCGTTCTGCACTAGCTGAAGTCGCCGGATGCTCTTCAAGGGCAGCCCCATGTAGAGCACATTGCAGTATTCCAGCCTAGAGATCACTAGGGCCCGAGTGACTGTTGTGAGAGCCTCCCGATTCAGGTAGGGTCGCAACTGGCGCACCAGGCGAACCTGGGCGAATGCCCCCCTGGTCACAGCCGTCAGGTGGTGGTCAAATGACAGCTGCGGATCCAGGAGGACTCCCAAGTTGCGAACCCTCTCTGAGGGGTATAAAATTTGACCCCCCAGCCTGAGTGATGGTATATTAGTCAGATCTTTGGGAGGAAAACACAACAGCCACTCGGTCTTTTCTGGGTTGAGCACAAGCTTGTTAACCCTCATCCAGTCCATAACGGCCTCAAGACCCCGGCTCACCACATCCACCGCTTCATTGAGTTGGCACGGGGCGGACAGATACAATTGAGTATCGTCCGCATATTGATGGTATCTAATCCCGTGCCTGCGGATGATCTCTCCCAGCGGTTTCATGTAGATGTTGAATAGTAGGGGGGATAAGACCGAACCCTGAGGCACCCCATAATTTAGGGGCCTAGGGGACGATCTCTGCCCCCCCACTAACACCGACTGCGACCTGTCCGAGAGGTAGGAGGAGAACCACCGTAACACGGTGCCTCCTACTCCCACCTCCCGCAGTCGTCGCAGAAGGATACCATGGTCGACGGTATCGAAAGCCGCTGAGAGGTCAAGGAGAACCAGGATGGAGGGATGTCCTTCATCTCTGGCTCTCCAAAGATCATCCATCAATGCGACCAAAGCGGTTTCTGTGCTGTAGCCGGGTCTGAAGCCTGACTGGAAGGGGTCTAGGTAGTTTGCTTCCTCCAAGGACCGTTGGAGCTGGAAGGCCACCACCTTCTCAACAACCTTCCCCAGAAAGGGAAGGTTGGAGACAGGGCGATAGCTATTAAGGACAGCTGGATCCAAGGATGGTTTCTTCAGGAGGGGTCTCACCACCGCCGCTTTCAGTGCGGCGGGGAAGTTCCCCTCCCGAAGGGAGGCGGTCACAACCGCCTGGATCCAGCCTCGTGTCACCTCACTGCAGTTCGTGACCAGCCATGAGGGACACGGATCCAGAGCACAGGTGGAGGTACTTACAGCTCTCATGGCCTTGTCCACATCCCCGGGGGTAACATCCTGAAACTCAACCCAGAGCTGTTCTACTTGGTCCCTCTGTGTCTCGGCTGGAGCTGCAGGGATGGAGTCCAAGTCCGACCGAAACCGAGCAATTTTGTCCGCTAGAAATTGGGCATACTCTTCGGCTCTGCCCTGCAAGGGTTCCCCCGCCTCCCTTCTATTCAATAGGGAGCGGGTTATCCTAAACAGGGCGGCCGGACGGGACTCAGCGGATGCAACCAGGGTGGCTATGTGTGATCTTTTTGCAGCCCTAAGTGCCCTGGTGTATTCCCTGGTGCAGGTGGTTACCATTGCTCGGTTCGATTCGGACTTATCGGACCTCCAACGGTGCTCTAGGCATCTCCTCCGGCGCTTCATCTCCCGGAGCTCCTCGGTAAACCAAGGGGGTCTCCGGGATCCACTGCCTCGGAGGAGCCGCAGTGGCGCAATCTGGTCGAGGGCCTCCGACGCTGCCGAGTGCCACGCAGCAGCCAGAGTCTCCACCGGACTGTGGGCGAGAGTGTCAGGAATAACCCCAAGCTCTGTCTGGAACCTTAACGGCTCCATAAGGCGCCTGGGGCGGAACCACCTGGTCGGTTCCTCCTCCCTACAGTGGGGGTTTGGCCTCCGGAAGTCGAGCCTCAGTAGGCAGTGGTCTGACCACGACAGGGGTATGATGTCGCTCCCCCTCAGACCAAGATCACAAATCCACTGCTCCGAGAGAAATACGAGGTCAAGCATGTGTCCCGCTGAATGGGTTGGGCCTCGAATTACTTGGGTCAAGCCCATGGCTGTCATGGAGGCCATGAACTCCTGCGCCCCATCAGAGCTTTCACCGAGCGACGGCAAATTGAAGTCCCCCAGGACCATCAACCTAGGGAACTCAATTGCCAGCTCGGCTACCGACTCGAGGAGCGAGGGGAGGGCTGCTGCAACGCTGTTGGGAGGCAGGTACGTTAGCAGCAGACCCACTTGACCCTTGAGGTCCAACTTTAACAGCAATGACTCACACCCGACAATCTCCGGAGCAGGGACCCTACGAGGAACTAACGACTCCCGGATAACGGCGGCCACACCTCCACCCCTTCCCTGGGCTCTAGGCTGATGCAGCACCTGAAATCCTTCTGGGCACAGCTCTACAAGGGGGACTCCTCCCTCTGGGCCCAGCCAGGTCTCAGTAATACATGCCAGGTCTGCCCTCTCGTCTAAAATTAAGTCCCGGACGAGAGGAGCTTTATGGACAACAGACCTGGCATTTAGCGACAACAGCCTGAGACCAGGGTCCTGACTACTCACGCCATCTGGTCTTGGAGTGGGACTCCTAGGGCCGGAAGGAGGGATCTCTGCAATGTAGCGAACCCTCCTTCCCCGGTAATGGCCTGCCCTAAAGTCCCCGCCGTATCTGCCCCTCCCTGTTACGACCGCAATACCCCGACCCTCTCCTGTGTCTCTGGTCCCCTCAACCACCCCCATGATATCACTTTGGATAACTGAAATTGAGAGTAAATGAGTAGCACTGAAAAATATCTGAGCTATTCTGAAATTCAGCTTTAGCTTAGTTCTTTGCGTGATAACAGGAGGCCCCTGAGTAAAATCATTGGTGGTCAAAATGATGTTTTTTTCTCTCTCTCTCTTTCTGCCCTTTTGAGAATGAAATTGCTGTGGGACCATTTAATTTTCACACCCTGAAAGCTTCTTGTCTTCTGGTGCACTATTGCAAATACATTTTATGAACTGTATACTTTTTACTAATTCATAAGACCTATGTTTTGTTATAATAGCTCATGTATTTTTTTTGACAAATTAATGTCATTTGTTAAGTCATTATTCTTCAAAAAGTGCTTTTAAATTTAATCAAATGATTTTACATTTACTTAATCCTACTTGCTTTTGCTTTTTTATGTTTTTAGAGAATCTTTTCCAACTGGTTTGATTAATCTGGAAAAAGGCTTAATAAATGTGTCTGCAAAGGCATTTGCCCTGCATACCCCTATTAAGAAAAGAAGGAGATAAGAGAAAGCAGTCATACAGTTCATATACTGTGACAGACAGCTGTTCTGGACTTGTGAACAGAATCTTTATTTCCATGACAGTTAGACTTGCCTTCAGAACCAAAGTGGGGAAGGAAAACTGCTTTTAAAAGTCATCCAACTCTAAATACTGTAGAGACTGTTGGTCATTGATGGATCAGAAAGTTAATTCCTAGTAACACAGTGTTTTTAGTTTAGTCACTACATGGGTAGCTTTCCCTCAGTTTTATTGCTACTGCCCTGAAATATATTTGTACTAGTTTTTTTTTTTAACAAAGAGATGCTGACCATATTCTTGCTGCATTTGTGAGCCATGGATTTTGTCAATCTCCAGATATATGAAGACATACAGATGGTATTGCAAACTCTCTCATTGCTATAACATCTAGACATATATATTATAGTTAGTGTATGACAATGTCTCGTCAAAGTTGCCAGAAAATATAATTGCAGGGTTTAGATTTTTCAGCCTCTTAATTATAGCTACTGAAGAAAATACCAACTTAAATATCTCTCATAGCACTTATGGATGATTCAACATCATCCTTTGGAATTAATTTCAGCCAGAAGTAGGAATGGATGAATCTGTAAATTAAGTTTTTAACAATTTTAATATGTTGACTCTGTAAACTGCTTAGAGAGGGCTGTAAAACATTATGAAGTAGTATATAAGTCTAAGTATTATTGCCAATGTTATCTGTCAGGAATGCTTCAGTACTAGACTCCTGGACCAAGCAGTGGGCAGGAGTTTACATGTTCTCTTCCAAACTGTGTTGTCTTGGCAACGTTTCGGCGAGGTCTCACTCACCTTCTTCAAGCTGGAGTTTTCAGCTTAAAGTGTGGTCGGAGTTGCTGTCTTTCTATAAATCTTGGTGGGGTGTGTGTGTGGAGGGCTGTCGTCGTTTCAGTAAGTGGATTGATTGGTTGTGTGGCTGTATCATGATTGGTAGACTGGTGCTGATTGGTGCTGGCTGTGTGTCCGTTGTTTTGTGTTGTGACAGCCTAGGTGGTGGGTGAGGCTCATTTATGTGACAATGTCTCCTACCTGCCAGACATCTGGAAAACAGCCCTGGTAAACAAACGAGCCCCACCCACCACCCAGGCCGTTACAACACAAAACAACGGACACACAGCCAGCACCAATCAGCACCAGTCTACCAATCATGATACAACCTCACAACCAATCAATCCACTTACTGAAACAACGCCAGCACTCCCCCCCACAAGATTTAGAGAAAGACGTCAGCTCCAACCACATTTTAAGCTGAAAACTCCAGCCTGAAGATGGTGAGTGAGACCTCGCTGAAACACTGCCAAGATAATCTCAATCTTACATGGGAAAAGACCCGAATACAACAAGATCAACATACCTTCACCTGTGAAAATCTACGAATATATATATATATATATATATATATATATATATATATATATATATATATATATATATATATATATATATATATATATATATATATATATATATATATATATATATATATATATATATATATTTCTTATAATCTTTGACCACTAGCCATATTGATTTCATAAGAGTCTAGTTTCTCTGCCTTCATTTAGTTCTAACTAACTTCAGTTAGTTTTAATAAACAAATGACTTATCAAACAAATCAACTCAAAGTTTTACTCAAGGCGCAAATGAACAAACTTGAATTATTCTACTTTGGACAGATTATATGAAGACGTGTGAAGTCCTGAATGCTGGAAAAGGTGGAAGGGAAGAGAGAAAGAAAGTGGGTGGACTCAGTTACAGAGATGATGAATGCACTATTGGGAGACCTGAAAGACAAAATTAGGATCAGATTGTCATGGAGACTAAATCTTCTACAGTGCTGATGCAAAAGCTAACAACTTAATCTTAAAGCTCCCGGTATATGAATCATTTTGTGAAGTGGACACAAAATGTATAAATGAGACCTGTTTTACTGCTTCTAATATTGCAAAGAATAAAGGAAATTACTGGTCTTTAGCCCACCCATCATGCATGAGTGAGGTTGTCTCTGGAAACAATCAAAATAAAATTGGACAGCTTTTCTTTTTGCTCAGGCCAGTACAGATCTCTGTAATTGCACTATTTGAATGGTTTGGTTTCAATTAAATTGTAAAAAAAAAAAATAGCATTAAGTAATCTGCCATTTGCTGTACTTAAACTGAATGCAGTTTATGCAATCTGGACTAGCACCCCATTAGTGGTCTTCTTTGTACAGAGCTTCAGTGATTAAATCATTGTATGTATTATTAGACAATATCCGGTGAGCATCCTCATCACAGCTATTAGAAACCTTGATGGGATTTTAAACAATTAGAAGCATCAACAGATTTTATGGATAGTTAAGATTTCTAAAGCCAGAAATGGTTTTCAAATAGGTTAAAAATGCTTGTAATGTCGCTATATTTCCCCCCTAATGTTCTACTTCCTCCCTGGTTCATTAGCATTGATACCAATTACACCCACTTTGAGTCATTAGATTTCAGTTTCCACAGCCTTCTCTTCCCATCACTGCCCATTAATCTAACCTTATACAATCTTCCCAGCCTACAGCTTCCCTCCATCTCCTTTTCACCACGGGGAAAATCTTTTTCAATAACCACTTTTCAAGCTGACATGTGAAAATGTTCATCAGTGTGGAATATTTCCTCTTGACACTCAGGATTTGGTTTTCCAAAATGTAGAGGCAGTTTCACAAAAAGGGTGAGATTTCCTCACCGATACCTGTTTTAAAATAGCCTCCTATCCCAACCTCAAATGAGAGGAGGGAGAGGAGCCGGGGGGGAGGGGGGACTCCATCTCCCACCATTAAACATGTTCAAATTATAACTACAGAAATCCATAGACACACATCAATGCTGGCCAGGGAAATGGATAAATGTCATTTCAGCACAGCTGGATCATGATATATTAGCAAAGGTTAACTTAGAATACTCTACTGTAATATACTGAAATACATTTGGAGCATTGCTAGCTGTAGACTTGAATTTGGATTCCATGATACCCCAGGCAGCACTTCCTTCAAGGAGAAAGTAACACATGCAAATGTTATTGAATTATTTACTCTGCAGGCTGCAATAGCAGAGAAAGGTTAACAACATCAGGGCATGGCAATGAAACCCTAATGTCCAAAGATCCTGTTCGCTGATCACAGCCTTTGGTGAGATGGTTATATAAATTTGATTAATAAAATAAAGTTATAGTTATAGTTATAGTTTTATTGATTTGTATGCCGCCCACTCCCGAAGGACTCCGGGCGGCTTACAATAAAACAAGGGAGGGGGAAATAATACACAAACAACATATTAAAATATACAACAGTCACAATCTCCGGGGGGGGGGGTGGATATTTCGAGAGCCCCCCGGCCTGCTGGAGCAGCCAGAACTTAACAGCTTTGCGGAAGGCCGGGAGGGTAGTAAGGGTCCGGATCTCCACGGGGAGATCGTTCCAGAGGGCTGGCGCTGCAACAGAGAAGGCTCTCCCCCGGGGAGTCGCCAGCCGACATTGGCTGGCAGATGGAATCCGGAGGAGACCTAACCTGTGTGATCGAATCGGTCTATGGGAGGTGATCGTCAGGAGGCGGAAAGAAATTGTAGCCTTCCAAATGTTGCTGCAATCTAGTTATTTTATTATTATTAAAAATTATTTATTATTAAAATTTATATGCCGCCCAATCCCGAAGGACTTCAGGCGAGTTATCATCTTGTTTAATTAGCATAGCTAATGATGATGCACTAGGGAGTTGTCATTGGGTTATGTTCATCAGTCTATACCGTAGGATACCATGGCTATATAATTAATTTGGGGTGGGTGGGTATTTTTGAATTTTAAATGGTTTCTTGCAGTCTTTTGGAGTTGTCATACTGAAAATCCAGATGTTGGCTTGCCTAGATTAGCACCTAATAAGACGCCTTTGTAATGATATGATAGGTAGCTTTTAGTCAGTGGGATTTCCCCCCAATACATTTATAGAGTGAGACTATGTCATAGAGTGAGTGCCAGCCTATGCAGAGTGTGTCATGGAATCAGTATTATTCCAAAGATCTAAGACTATAGCACCACACATACAATTACATAATTGTTATTGAAATGATGTAATGATATTTGGAGGAGAAATTGTTTCAGAATGGAATGGAGGGAAATTGAAATTGCAGCAATTCATTTCAAATGATTATTGTTCAGCTAATTTCTGATCATCTTACTGTAAGACTACCAAAGAAAGATATAATGCTGACGCAGGAATTCTTTGCTAAGTGACAGAAATCTGCTTCCTTCTTTTTTTTATAGATACTCTTCACTCTCCAGTCCTTAGTACTGCAAATGCCTTAATAAAGTAAGTACTCTCACTAAATTGAATAAATGTTAAATGGAAGAAAGGTATGCCAAATTGGAAGTTAATCTGATTAAACTTCAAGCACTTTAGCATATACAGTAGTTAGCAGCAGGAGTTAAGAATAATATTCCAGAAGGAAAAATCAGTTTCAATTAATATCAAAAAAAAATATTCTATTGGGTGACATGAAGGCATGGTACTGGAAAAAGATAAAAGAAGACACAAGAGTAAAAGTAGAATGACAGCAAGAACAGAGATTATTAGTCCTGTATAATACATTAGATGGCAAAGTAATCTTCCACCAGAATGAACAGAAAAGGGATATGCAGGGAAGTTGCTAGGAAGTGTGTGTAAAGTGTATAAAAATAATTATTGTAAAGCATGCCATAGAAGTGGGTAGAGATATACAAATGGAAGCATTAAAATAATTTTGATTGAATGATGAAGTGAGAGAAACTGTGTGTGTGTGTGTGTGTGTATGTATGCATGTATTATAATAGAGTTATATATATGAAAGATAGGTAAATAGATGATAGGTACATAGACAGACAGACAGACAGAGAGATAATAGAAAGATGATAGATAATGATACATGATAGATGATTAATAGGTAGATAGATATAGATGAAAGATGGATTGTTAGGGTTATAATCTAACGGTTGGGTTGGCAATATATAAATCATGTAACAATGTTGTACCTGTTTCTTTAAAGCATACTGTAAAATGTGATTGGTTGCTGTTTTCCTCAATCGCCCATAAGAGGGAGCCATAATGACTGTTAGCTCTCTGTTCGTTAGATGCTGGGCTGATCTGATCTGAGTGTTTTGGTAGCTGGCTGTTAGAAAGTGCCATGAGCTATTGTAAGTTTTTCAACTGTTAGCAAACTTTGAATACTGAACTGATTATATGATAATGGACTATGTTATTTGGATTATCCCTTAACTGAAAGACATTGGTGACTGACTGTCTTATCCGTGTATGACTTGGACTGTTTGATGGACTCTGATACCTCTATTTCCATGAAAGTAAAAGCCTACTTAAACTACAGTGTCTCTGTATGCTGGTTTGTGTGTTCTCCAACACAACTCTAACAACGCTTCTCTGAACGTCCTTGCTCGCCCATGGATCTGACTATTAATACTGTTTGATGGAGAAAATGGAGTGAACAATTGCAAGATATGAACAAATGAACCTGTATAAGCTGCTTGCTAAACTTGGGAAGATGAAGAAAATAGAAGAAATTGAGATACTGAGAGAAAAATAATGGGCAGGAAGGATGCAATCTATTATAAAGAAAAAATGTATGTCACTTATTTATACAGAAACTAGATATGTTAAGAGAAATATCCAAGTTCAAGATAGCGTGAATGGAATACTTAGGACATATGAGTGAGAAAATAATAAAATTCCCGGTCAATGTGATTGGATACTAAATAAGAGTACTAAATATAAAAAGCTCAAGAGCTCAAGGTGAAAGAAATACATTGAGTGGTTTGGCTATATAGACGATAATAAAAATCAACTTGAAATTTTTGAAGGGTTTCTTTTTCTTTGTGAAAATAACTTGAACCTTTAACTCCCAGCTGTTTACAAGTTTCCCTCAGATTTCCTCTGGTGACATTTAGATGGCATGTTATGTTTCTGTTATGTTTGGAGGTGGTAAAGAATGCTATCACTGGGATAGGTGTCTTTTCATACACAAATCTCTGAAGTCTGCCTGGTAGTCCACATTTACCCTGTTTCCCTGAAAATAAAACCTCCCTGGATAATAAGCCCAATCAGGCTTTTGAGCACATGCGCTAAAATAAGCCCTCCCCAAAAATAAGCCCTGCCCAAAAATAAGCCCTCCCCAAAAAATAAGCCCTCCCCAAAATTATTGCAACACACCAGCAGCCATGATGTGACCACAATTGCCGCCTCCTGCACCTCAAAAACAATAAGACACCTCAAAAACAATAATGAAAATAAGGCCAAGTGCTTATTTCGGGGGTCAAAAGAAAATAAGACCCTGTCTTATTTTCGGGGAAACATGGTACCAGTGTTAAAAAAATAGCCATGCTATTCACGCCACTTTAGAATCCTTCACCTTCTGAAATTTCTATAATGTTGTTTTTATGGTTTTAAAACTTTTAATCCTAAATTATTTTGATTTTAATGTTTAATTTTATTGATGATATTTTACACTGCCGAGAGGCCCCCAGGTTTCCCCTTGGGATTTAATATGAGATAGGAAATCAAGGAAAGTGCAGATCACTAGAGATAACAATATAAGAAGAGACTACATACAGACACATACATTGCCCATGAAAATAGATCTTTTGGAATAATTTCTAAATCAAATCAGTTTGCATTAGATGGCCTAAAATATCTATCCAACTTGAAATAAGAAATCCTAACAGGAGGACAGTAAGAATATCCTCCTGAAAAATCTGAAGTGGAAAATGTGGGTTGGTGTGAGTGTAGTACAGAGGTGGGTTCCTGCCAGTTCTAACCTCTTCTATAGAAGAGGTTCCACAAATCTATAGTGCCGTTTAGAACCGGTTCCAGCTCCCTCCCCCCACCTGTCTGCATATCATCAAGATGAAGAGTGAGAGGAGGAATTCTGGGAGTTGAAGTCCACATGTCTTAAAGCTGTCAAGTTTGAACACCCCTGGGTATTTATTTATTTATTTTGCTAAATGGTTAGGGGTGCAAGGGTCTTGTAACCTGACAGCTTTAAGACTTGCACACTTCAATGCCAGAGTTCCTGAGGCAACATTTTGGTTGCTAAGCAAGAGCGTTGTTAAGTGAGTTTCACATTTTACAAGTTGGGCCACACCCACCCAGTCACATGACTGCCAAGCTTCTCCCACTCAGTCACATGGCTGGCAAGCCATTCTCACAAAGCAGGCCACACCTACAGATGAAGTTCTAAAAAAAATTGAAACCCACCACTGGTGTAGTATCTGAATATAATCCACCCTGAGAGAAATGAGTTGCTATAATGGTAATGGTATACTTAGCATGATGGAAGCCCAGAAGTATATGGAAAACATTGTAAGGTACAGACAGTTCATTCATGCTCATTTCTTCTGTGCTTTTAATTAGAATAAAACACCTTCAAAGACACACACAAACTAGAAAAAATGTGTAAATGCAAACCTAGCAAAACTGTCAAATTTCCAGAAAGAGCACCTTGGAAAAGGGAGACTTTAAACAAGGAGATTTGCCCTTCGGGAATGATCAGGAGGCATTGAATTAATGCATCACCTTGAAATATTTAGAGAACGGCATCTCAGTTACAAAGGAGAGAAAAGAAACTTAAATAAACTGAGTAATGGAGAGAGAGAGAAAAACCTCCGCTAAAGCAAACACTCCTCATCTCCTCAAATTGTCCTTTCCAGAGCAGGACTTGAAATCATCTCAGTAGGTTTGACGGCATTCTTATAACATAAAATACAATCAAGAAATAAATTGGAGCTTGCCATGAAGTATCTTCCTCATGCATGTGTGCTTAGCTGGTGCTTCAGCACCCTATATGTCAATCTGCTCCAAAAGTGGCAAGAGGAGGAAAATTAGTCTGTCAATTTTGACAGGCATCAGCTATAGTTTCCACGCTCAGTGGGAGAAGGAAAAGCAAGAAAATTATAGGAAACTCAACTTGTTCTGCACATGCATAATATGTTTTTTTCTCCTCCTTAATTAAAAGTTGCCTTCTGTTAGTCTAATGTGGGCCCTTCATATATGTACAGTAGCTATAAACTGCTCAACTATCTTGCTTTCTTGGAAGAGCTGCTTACAATTTTTATTCATAAAATATATTTCTTTCCCACTTTTAAGTTAACATAAGGTTTCATTTAATTACTTTCATACACCATTGTGCCATTAAAAAAATACACATAGTTAGCACTCCCTGAATATTTATGGGCATTCCCATATCAACACCAATGCATCGATAAATATACAAGCAGACAGAATTCCGGTGGGCAAAATGGAAGTTTAATCATCTCTCAAGGGAGACAATGTCATAATTTCTTTTGCCTCCTGAACAGAAGTGGGGGGGAGGGTGATGGGGGCTTTCTTCTCTCCAGATCAAAAGAAGAAACCAGAAATTGACCCACTTGACTTCCAAACTGTCACTCCGCTTGATAGAAATGGAAATTTCCTTGATTAATCTTGTTAAGTTGAACAATGGGGCACAGATTTCTGACAAAGCTATGGTAATGCTAAAATTAATGGGCCCTAGAACCAACCTTCCTCATTTTTAAATCACCTTTTTTGGTCTATTTATCTTTGCAGGGTTTTTTGGGTGGGGAAGATAAACACTGTGTGTGTGGTGTGTGTGTGTGTGTGTGTTTGTGTGTGTCTCTGTGTGTGTAATTTCTGGAACTGATGCAGAAGGGGGTGCACAGGTAAACCCACCAGTGGCTGGCCAGGTTAGGTGGTCTTAATAGAATGGACCTTATACATTTATATTAGCGTGACCTTTCACTCTGGTGTACTGGAGTTCCAACTTTGACTTTTAGCTTGAATGAACTTTCTCTCCAACTTCCTCATAAGTATTAAAAATAGTGCTTAACGGTGTGGCAAGACCCTGTAAAGGAGGGGCACAGTAAGCCAGGCATGGGTGAGAGATAGAACAGAGGTGAAACAGCTAACATTCCAAAATGAACTTCTCCTTTTCGAAATGTCATGTTTGTCTCATGTATGGAAATACCTTGAGAATGCACAGTGTGAAACACGGCATAAAAGTAGGATCCTGGGCAGAGCCCAGGCAGTTCAGATTTTGGTGTGTGAACACGCTGAACTCGATGCATCAAATAAACCTGTTTCTCTCACCTTCGTGGTATCGAGTCCTGGTCTTTCGTAAGTAGATTACAAACCTTAATCTGCTGCAACAGAACTAAGTAAATTTGAAATGTTAGATATTTCTACTGGTATCTGTTGATTCACAAAAAGTTGCAATTTAAAACATATTAAAATATTCAAAGCAACTACTTCTTATTTTTCAAAGATTGAAAATTGAAAACTTATTTTTTTAAATGAATCTGCATTGTGGGATCACAGCCTGAAGCTTTGGACTGCAATAACTAGGATATATTTTTAATTTACCTTTCCATTCATTCTTATATATTTGCCGTAGGTTTGACACCCCTACAAGACTCAGATTAAATGAAGAGTTATTGTAGAAAGATGTATGACTATAAGAAGCATTCAGTCAGAACTGAGGATCTTCTTGGATGAGAAGTGAAAGTCTTCAAGAAAAAAAATGAAGGAAGTACAATTGCCTTTTGAAAAACCATAACCTGGATGACTGAGAATCTCCACAGATTGTAAGAAGCAGTAGCACTAGCACTACCACTTAGATTTATATACTGCTTTACAGTGCTTTACAGCCTTCTCTAAGCAGTTTACAGAGTCAGTCTATTGCCCCCAACAATCTGTGTCCTCATTTTACCCACCTTGGAAGGCTGGAAGGCTGAGTCAACCTTGAACCTGATGAGAATTGAACTGCTGAACTACAGACAACTAGCAGTCCAGCAAAAGTAGCCTGCAGTGCTGCACTCTAACCACTGTGCCATTATGGCTCATTGAAACTAATTGAATTTTTTAACAATAACTTAGATAAATGTATGGATTAAAAAGTATTTGGGATGTCAGTAAAGTTTTTATGAGGTTTTCTATTACGGAAAAAAAAAGATGCAGGCTAGTTTGGTCAAAATTAAAAAGAAGAAAAATGATTTAATGAGCCAAGGTGGCGCAGTGATTAGGGTGCAGTACTGCAGGCCACTTTAGTTGACTGTGATCTGCAGTTCAGCAGTTCAAATCTCACTGGCTCAAGGTTGACTCAGCCTTCCATCCTTCCGAGGTGGGTGAAATGAGGATCCGGACTGTGGGGGCAAGTTGCTGACTCAATTTGCTAAAAAAATTGTAAACCGCTTAGAGAGGGCTGAAAGCCCTATGAAGCGGTATATAAGTCTAATAAATAAATAAATAAATAAATTTACAAAAAGCACTAGGAAATGCAACCATTATATATCAGATTAACTTTTACAACAACAGTTCTTACATTAACAATGAGAGAAATAGAGGCTAAATTGAAATCTGTGAACTGGAGAATTTTGAGTTTGCAAATAAATCTGGGAAATGGATGGCATATAAACTGATAAATGGAAAAGAAAAGAAAGTAATATTGAAAATTCAAGGAGAGAAAGCTAAGGACTATCTAAAAAACAAAACTTTCGAAAATCAATTGCTGGTCTGTGGCCATAATAAAAATTGATCGATTGATTAGAAAACCAAATCAAAGACAAATTATTAATAGTCCTATAACTTTTATGGAAGCTATAAAAAATAAAATAGGAAAAGCACCAGGATCAGCTGCACTTTCAGGTTCTTATTATAAAAATGTAGATATCAATTTTTGCAACTATTTCAAAAAATGATGAATTACATTTTACAAGGGGATGCAATGCCAGAATCTTGGAAAGAGGGCAATATTGCATTGTTACCAAGGGACAAATAAGATTTAACATATACCAAGAATTATAGGCCAATTTCTTGAACAAGGATTGTAAAATGTTTTCATCAGTTTTGGCAGCTACACTAAAAAGATTTTACAAGAGTTTATTCATGATGATCAATGTGGATTTTTACCTAAAAGACAATTGAATGATAATGTGAAGTCTATACTCTGAAAGAGACTATGTTTGGAATGAAAAAAAAAATGTAAGAATTTGGTACATTAGCAGGTTTTAAGATTAATAAACAGTAAATAAAGATATTGGTAAATGATATGACTATATCAAGATGATCTAACAAAAATTATTCTTGTGCCATATCCATCATCGGACATTGGTGATTTAAAATTAATTTAAAAATTAAATATTTGGGTGATTCCCTGACTAATTTAAATTATCTCTTGTTTCAAGACAGCCATGCTAAATTATGGAATGAAGGATGGAAAACATTATGACTGTCGTTGGGATGAATTTACGTGATTAAAATGAATGTTTTGCCTGGAATGTTATTTTTATTTCAGAATATATTCATATTGATGACTTATGCACCATTTAAGCAATGGTAGAAAGATATTTCCAAGTTTGTTTGCAAGGCAAGAAATTGAGAATTAAATACAAACTGACAAAGTGGGGAGGACTTACAAATATCTACCATGGAAGAATGGATGATAAAACTGATGGATTGGCGGAGATGGTGAAATTGACAGTACTGATTGAAGAAAAGACAATTTTGTTTCTATTGGAAAATCACTTTTAGTTTTATTTTTGTGAGAAACCTAAAGAAATGAAATGTTGATTTTGGGAACTGATGATTAGAATTATATGGGCTTATAGAAGTAATGTAAACAAATTTTAACTTCAAAGTAAGTGTTTGAGATATGGTATTTTAATTTAAATCCATACCAAAGAAAGCTGGAAGTCATTTTTTTCCTATGTTTTTTTTAACTTTAATTTTCTTTTTGTATTTCTATTTTCATTTTTTATTTCTAAGGAAACTTAAGATAAATGATATTATGAAGGAATCAGAGGGTAATTGCTTATAGAGTGAAAGCTAATATTGAACAAAATGGACAGCTTTGTCTCTACATGCCACTTGTGCTCGAGAGGCAACACATCTTATCACAGTGAGATCTTTCACACCAGGGAAACATTGAATTGTACCTCAATGCTGCACAAAAGTGCTCAGAAGCTATTTTGACAATTGGATTGACATTCTGCTTTCCTAGATAGAAGCAGAGTACCAGAGTGCTTCACAGAGCAGCCTTGAAGGATGCTTGTGTCAAAATGAAGAGTCCCTTTCAGATTTTGCACAATCCTAATATAAACCTATACAATTCTACAGGTAAATCCATATGTAAGTAAGGCTTGAGGTTGAGAATTGAGGATGATCCTGCTGGCTACTAACTCCCAACAACCAACTAGAGTGTTTTTGTCATTTCTTACACTAAACTAAACTGTATCCTAGATTTGTGGAAGCAACTAGCTAGAACATGAGGTCACTTGTCAGCCCACAATTTTTCATAGTCATGCATACACTTTTAAACAACAGCAGCCAACAATAAAGCCTATGAACATTCTGTACACACAGTTTTTTGTTGTACATCTAGACTTAGAAAACAGACTGAAGATACAGCAAGAATTGTTCAATGAAGGTTTAGAATTTACCATGGATGATGTGTTTACAAATTGCTGGAAGTATTGCTGAAAGATGTGATCTTAAGAAAGAAAGGAGGGACCTCAAGATGTGAGAATTTGAAACAAGAGCATCTACAGGAGATTTTGTGAGTGTGCACCAGTGGTGGATTTCAACAATTGTTTGAACCTACTCTGTGGGTGTGGCCTCCTTTGTGGGAGTGGCTTGCTACCCATGTGACCAGATGGGAGTGGCTTGCCTCCCATGTGACCGGATATGAAGATGCCAATGACACTTGTCAGAACTACCTTAAATTACCTCACACACAGCACTGGCATGCATAAGAATATGATGTAAACTTGCTTTTTAAAAGGAAACTTTGGTTTGCGTTACAACAACTTCAACACACGCAATGTTCTGATTGCACCACAAACACAGTAGTCATCCTTACCTTTCACAGAGGCACTGAGTTTTATAAATATGAGCATGATAGTGTAGAATAATCATATCCAAGGACCAGTGGTGGGTTTCAAAAATTTTTGGAACCTCTTTTGTAGGTGTGGCCTGCTTTCCGGGTCCACTGGTGGAACCTCTTCTAGCCGGTTCGGTAGATTTGACTAACCGGTTCTACCGAATAGGTGCGAACTGGTAGGAACCCACCTCTGGTGTGCACAAATATTTACACACACACATCCATGCACATACTGTTATTGAAGTATTACAGAGAAATTGCATAAGAAAGTAGATGTAAAGCATAAAAGAACATTTCAGCACATGTGAAAGTCATGCCAAAAAAAAATGTACTGGAAGAAAGTACATCAAAACATTAAGAAATTTGTAAACATAAAATTTGAGCTGAAGCCAAAAACATATTTATTAGGATTCATTGTTAATATTAATTAGGATTTGCATTAGAAAACATAAATGAAAAGTTTTACAATTTACTGAGATATATAATTGACAATTATAGGAACAAATCTGGCAGAACATTGGAAAGTGACAAATTCACCAATGATACAGGATTGGGAGACCAAAATTAGAGAATATGCAGCAAGAGTAAAAATTACAATGTATACTCATAATAGAGACTTAACTAAATTCAAAGACAAATGGCTTTATTATAGAGATTATGCATAAAGGAAAAATTCAGATATTTATAATTAAGAGACATTAGGAGACATTTATAAAATTAATTATTCTATAAATAAAATTATCTAAACACATACTAGCAAGAACCTCCACTATTTAACACTCAAAAATCGGTACAAATATTTAGGTAGTAGTTAGTGCATGAGAAAATAAATGGAAGGGAAGTGGGTTAGCAAAACATTTTTAAATAGTATTTTAATTGTTTTATTAATAGCCGCTTATCTTTTATTTTGCTTTTTGTATCTTTATTCTTGGGTGATTTCTTCTTAAATAATCTGACATTTGCGCAACAAAAAGTTTAAAACATTTAAAAAGTCTTTCTGTTGTCACAATTCCCCAATAATGATAGATTTGGGATTTCTCAATAGAAGCTTTCCCTATTGCTAGCTGAAGAAGTCTGCAATGTGAAATCTTTATTATTTATTCTTTTTTGTGTACCTAGGATTTGATTAAAATGTCTTCAGGCATTTAATTTCTATTTCCATGGCTGGAAAGGATTTTTATTTCCTTTTACTTCTTCTTTGAATGCCCTTTACTTCAAAAGAAACTTTTCTATTATGGTGACTCTTCATTCCCCCACCCCCTCTGAATGAAAATTATGTTTGTTTTTGATTTAATCCAAGACTTTTCATCAAAAATCCAATATCCTTTTTATTGTACACCAAATGTGGGAAAGTTGCGGCTCTCCAGATTTTGCTGGACTTCATCTGGCATCTGGCATTCCCAATTCATAAGAGATGCAACAGTTTACAGATATCCTAAATGTCTTTTTCTCTCTCTCTTCACACACAAACACACACACACACACACACAGCGCACACAACATATATCATCTTTAATCACAATGTATATTCAGCAAAAACAACACATCTCCTGAAGGAGACAAATATTTGTCTCACTGAAATATGTTCCACTGTCATATTTCATTCATTTCTGCATCTGGAATACTCTAAGATGCAGCTAAAGATTTAAGGCACCTTTTCTTATTCAAGCTTGATAGAAAAGCAGCTTTAAGAAGTTTCCAAGGATGGTTCCAAGGATAGGAAGCTAATGAAAGGATAAAAGGCAAATAAAAAAAAATAAACATGACAAGGGGAAACAGTATGATTTTTGAATACTTAATGTTGCCATTATTATTTTGCTATTCTTCCATCAATATTTTAAGAGAAAAGAGAAAGGAAAATGAAAGCACAGGGTTACATATGGATCCAGAAAAGCTAAAGGTCAAACTATTCAGCCAAATAGTTTTATGGGCAATAATAGCTACAAGGGCCAGGCCAAAGGGACAGTCAAGTGATCCTGAAAATGCACCAGTTGAATCATCTTTGTGAATTGAAATAGACAATAATTGCATTGTTGCATTGATGTATCACTCCCCCTCTCCAAAGCACACACTTTTTTATTTTCACTAAAATGTTACTAGTGGTGTGTGTGTATGTGTGTGTGTGTGCGCGCGCGCATCAGTGGTGGGTTTCAAAAAAATTTGGAACCTCTTCTGTAGGTGTGGCCTGCTTTCCCGTTCCACTAGTGGAACCTCTTCTAACCTGTTCGGTAGATTTGACGAACCGGTTCTACCGAATAGGTGCGAACTGGTAGGAACCCACCTCTGGTGTGTGTCTACAAATCATTCTGAAAACTTATGTCTATAGACGTTTGGCACAGGTGGTATTCAGCAGGTTCAGACCAGTTCTGGAGAACCGGTAGTGGAAATTTTGAGTAGTTCAGAGAACTGGTAAATGCCACCTCTGACTGGCCCCGCCCCCATCTATTCTCTGCCTCCCGAGTTCCAGATGATCGGGAGGAAATGGGGATTTTGCAGTATCCTTCCCTTGTTACATCCACCAAACCACGTCCACCAAGCCACACCACACCGATCAAACCACGCCCACAAAACTGGTAGTAAAAAAAATAATTGAATCCCATCACTGGTTTGGATGCCTTCCCTGATCCTAGTTCAATGCTCCACCAACTGGTTGTCCCTCGTGAAGAATATCATACAGAGTAATCTATCTAGTCCATACTAACAGGTTGGGCAAGAGAGACAAAATCCCTAAATCCTTGTCCTGAACTCTGAACTTCTGAGCCCCTTTATTCTCAGTCAAACAGAAACAAATATAATATCTACAATATGAGTAATTGCAAATTGATGTAGGGGTGTTTGTCTTGCTAACTAGTAATTTCATAGCTAAGACCTACCTGTTATTATATGAAAATAAGAGGGCAATATGGGAAACCCCTAACTCCTAAGGTTTATCCCCACTAAGCAAGAACTATCAGTCAATGACTACTTCAGCTTCAACTCAATAATGCTCGGGCAAACAATCGATACCAACTCAAGGTAAACCAAACTTGATTGCAGAAAATATGACTTCAGGAACAGAGTGGTCAATGCCTGGAATGCTCTACCTGACTCTGTTGTTGTATACTCAAACCCCCACAGCTTCAACCTTAAACTGTCTACTCTGGACCTCATTCCTAAGAGGTCTATAAAGGGGGTGTGCATAAGGGTTCACCGACAAAAGGGCAAAAGACAAAACCGCGCCCGACTAAACCGTGGTGACAAAACCGCGTGTTCTAAAGTGCTCCGATGAATGAGCGCTGAATCTCGCCAACAACAGCGCGCTGAAGAAGCGCGCTGTAAAACTAAACCTAACCCTAAACCTAACTCTAAATGTAACGCTAAACGTAACGCTAAACCTAACCCTAACCCTAACCCTAACCCTAACCCTAACCCTAACCCTAACCCTAACCCTAACCCTAACCCTAACCCTAACCCTAACCCTAACCCTAACCCTAACCCTAACCCTAACCCTAACCCTAACCCTAACCCTAACCCTAACCCTAACCCCAACCCCAACCCTAACCCTAACCCTAAACCTAAACCTAAACCTAACCCTTACCTTAAGTTAAATCGGCTTTCTGTCACCGCGCTGTTGTAAAGCGCCCTTCTGTCTCCGCGCTGTTGTCGCAGTGCTGTTGTCGACGCATTGATGACGTCACGGTTTTAGCGACGCGGTTTTGTCGGCGTACTTTTGTCGTGCGCGCTTTTGTCGGGTCACGTGCATAAGCACACCAGCATGCCTACCGTCCCTGTCTTACTGTCCCCATTTATCTGTATTTACTTCCTTTGTTCATGTTTATTTTCATATCTATGCTTGTTACCTTGCACATGTTTGACAAACTAAATAAAATTAAAATAAATAGATTTTTAAGATCTGTCCAGGATTTCAGACAGGAGTTCTCGCTAAACATTTCAAAAACTGAGCATCAGAATTTTCTCCACACAATGTAGAGCTATGCCTGAGCTACAGCCCTTCCCCATTTTAATGCTGATAACTCCTTGCTTTCTCCAGTGAGCAATATCTGTTCACTTATTCTCTTGTGCATCTGGAGAAAATTAATGGCCTATGGGTGGTCATCAGTTCCTTTGCCAAAAATCTGTTGAATGAAAGTAATGGATGACGTTTCATCCATATCTCTTATCCACTACCCAAATGGCAATTAAGCCCATTTCCTCACTGGAAGCTGTAATCCTTTATTCATTTGGCACTAAAATGATTAGCTCTTTTAAAGAATTGCAAGATGGTTTAATCAATACAAATGCTGTTTATATCATTCCAATAATGATCCATTATCTGTTCTAATCAGATTCTGGAGTGCCCTCAGAGTATGAAGGCATTTTAAGTAGAAAAAATAATAAGCATAATATCTTTCATAATGGAGGCATTAAAAGGCTGAAGATCTCTCTCTCTCTCTCTCTCTCTCTCTCTCTCTCTCTCTCTCTCTCTCTCTCTCTCTCTCTCTCTCTCTCTCTCTCTCTCTCTCTCTCTCTCTCTCCCTCTCTCTCCCTCTCTCTCTCTCATTCTCTCTCTCTCTCATATATAACATTATCTTGCCATTCTGCGAAATGACAGGAGGAAGACAAAGCGTGCAAAACTGTTTATGGAGGCTTATGTGGAAAAAAAAATGCACCTTAATACCTGTTCAATATACAGCTAAACATATGTACAAGAATATTAAGAAAAAGAAGCAATAACTGGAAATTTCATTTTTTTTTAAAAAAAGAATTCTTTAATGCTCACAGCAAAAATGGAAGGTAAAAACGAGGACCCAGATTGTTGGGGGCAATATGCTGACTCTGTAAACTGCTTAGAGAGGGCTGTAAAGCACTGTGAAACAGTATATAAGTCTAAGTGATCTTGCTATTTCCATAGCCTACAGAATGTCAGTATTACTAAGTTGAAAAATCTGCATTGGAAAAGTTCGAATATAAATTGTTTAAAGTTAGCCTAGCGAGGAGGAGCTAAGTTCAATGTAAAGATGTTATCAATTCTCTATTCTTTTTTCCAATATATTTTAGACTGTTTTTGTTAAAGATGTATACCGTGTATGGGTTCTGGGAAGTCGGGGGAGGGAAGGCTGGGGGGGGGGGTTGGGGGGGAGGGAGGGATGAATATTAGGCTTGACGAGGGGTGTTAGATTTTAATGTAATATGATTGCACATGTATACCGTCTTCTCTTATTTTTTCTTTAAAACTAAGATATGTTAAGTATATTGATATGGAAGCATAAATACCATCAACATAGAATGGAGTTTGCTCAGAAGCTGAAATACACCAATAAGAGGAAGAGTGGGAAAGAGAGGAGAGAAGAAAGATAGGAAGAGAGGGATAGGAGAGAGGGTAAGGGGGGAAGATGAGGAGGATAAGGAGGAGTGGAATGTAGAGAGAGGAGAAGGAGAAAGGAAGGGGAAGTAGAGTAGGAAAGGATGATGGAGGGAAGAAAGGAGGTAGGAGAGAGGTAGAAGAAAGAGGTGTATGGAGAGCAGAAGAGCTAATAATGGGTTTTTATCTTTCTGGGCGTTGATGACAAGAGGAACTGATGTAATACTACTTAATACAATAAGATATTGGCTATGTAATAGTATACATGTGATTATATGTTCTGAAAATGGAAAATAAAAAGTATATTTTCAAAAAAAAAAACGGAAAAAAAAGAAAAGTTCGAAGGTGTGAACATTGATAGATAATTGCATTCCAATTCGCACAGCTGCTTGCATTAATGTGAGAGTCAGACAAATCTCTTTCCCTTCTTAGCCACAAATATTATCCTTGAAATGAGTGACAAGGAACCATTGCGGTCATGGAGACACAGAGAAAATTGTGGTGTGATGGATCTACAAATCATGTTGTTACTTGATGAACTTGGAATAACTTTGACTGCTACTTAAAGTTACTTAGCCATACAAAAGCAGACTTTGTTTTGTCTTCTTCCCATCCATAACAATATTGCAGAATAAAGGAACTGCCAATCAGAAAAAAAAAGCCAAACCAGTTTTTTTTTCCTCCTTAACTGTCTTTTCCTTTTTCAAAATTACATCAGATAACAATCTACTTTCCATTAAATCCTCACCAGCAAGCTTTATATCTAGGGTGTTATTAAAAGACACACTGAATTTTATGCTTCACACTCAAATAGTCAAAAGTCTGAATAATGCAATACTGTTGGGGGCGGGGAGGAAAAAAACTGCATAAAGAATAAACATTAATTCCAGATTGTAATCAGCGGGTTCTGGGCAAACTGTTTTGCAACTCAAGAAAAAAAGAGAATGAGAAAAGCTTTATTCTCTAGGAAACTGAGAAAGTTTTCTAAGATTTTTACTGTTTGTCCTGTAGGAAGTTATGACCCAGCCCTCTCCCAGAAAAATGAAATATCCTAGGAAATATTGAAAAGGCAGAATATTTCTCTGGATGTGAAAAGGAAGGAACATGTTTTAAAAGACAGAATAGCTCCCAGTAGCTTCCTGTCCATCCCCACTTTGTCAATGGGCCATTAAGAAGGCCAAGCTAGTCCACTTTACATAATAAAGAGTTCTCCCCTTCAATTCCAGGGAGATGGGATTAAGGCATGATAATATTGGCCCTTTACCCAACTCGCCACATGGCATCTGAGAACTCAACCAAACCTGGATTCAAAACGCAGCCTAGAGAGTTGTCCCTGCATGATCCCATGGGAGTCTGACAACCAATCAATAGCAATAGCAATAGCAGTTAGACTTATATACCGCTTCATAGGGCTTTCAGCCCTCTCTAAGCAGTTTACAGAGTCAGCATATCGCCCCCACAGTCTGGGTCCTCATTTCACCCACCTCGGAAGGATGGAAGGCTGAGTCAACCTTGAGCCGGTAAGATTAGAACCGCTGAACTGCAGATAACAGTCAGCTGAAGTGGCCTGCAGTACTGACCCTAACCACTGCGTCACCTCGGCTCTTTAATCAGAATACAAGCTCAAGATCAAAGGCCAGAGAGGGCATAAAACCAGGGACTCAGCATCTCAGTCCTTCCTTCTCTTTTCTCCACCAACATTGAAACATGTGATCACCTTTCCTGTTCAGGACTCGAGCCATGTGGTCCTGTCCACCAATAAACCATCTTTCCAAGCAGCCTCCATGTCTCCAGTGTCTTTTCCCCCACTTGGAGCCGAACCCAGAAGGACATTTCTTTCAACAGTCCAAAACTTGTATTATAGAAGCAATATAGATTTAAAAAAAACTTTCAAAAATAGTGAATTTTCTTCTCCTATAGTAGCTAATGGATCTCCTTCAGTTCTTCATTATGAAGATATGGTGCAGCTAACTTTTCCACATCGCAAGGGGGTTAGAAGCAAAGCATTAAAGACTTCACGTCTTGTTGTGGAGAACGAAGATTTATCATGATGTACTCTTAAGGTCACAGTAGCAGTTTTTCCCAAAAGGCTAGTCAGTGACATTGACCCTGGGAAATAAATAACATCACCATAGAACAAACCAAGCCTTGTAAGTAATTGGGAATTATTATTGTTGACTAGAGCAACCAGGTAAAAGCTGCCATTGATCAGGCTTATAAGATCTTTTGTGGAATCTCCCATTTTGCAGATAGCAAAAGCAGTCATGATGTAGTCACTTCCATGGCCATCTGTAAAGCCCAAATAATTAGCCTTCTGCTTTATGATTCCCAGATCAAAATTCTCTCTCTCTCTCTCTCTCTCTCTCTCTCTCTCTCTCTCTCTCTCTCACTCTCACTCTCACTCTCTCACTCTCTCACTCTCTCACACTCTCCCGCTCCCTCCCTCCCTCCCTCCCTCCCTCTCTTTTTGCCTCCACAGTTCTTCTGGAAAACATCCATTCACCTTGGTGGGGAAAGGCATTGAATTAGGTGGCTTTCCAGTCCAAAGTTTGGTTTTATTAGGCCCAAGGCAGCAATTGTGAAGGCACATCTTCATATGGAGGAGAATATCCCTCTATTGAGGGGGGGGTGTATTCTGGCTGGAAGACCATTCATTTCTGCTAAGTGAACACCTCACAGGTGCTGCACTGGTGAGCTTTCTCCCTGATGAGATTTAATACTTTGTCATCTGGGCTTCAAAGAAGGGCGATATAACAACATCTAAACAAAAGATCAGTTATGCCTCTGCCAGTTAGGAGATATTGAATCGATTACTCATGTTTGATTGTGCTGCCCATTTTATACAGCCTGATGTTCAGATTTAATAAACCCCTTGCTACTAAATTGTTCTGGCTGTGCAGATGAGGAGGAAATGGGGTTCCTTTTGGCTAAAGAATTTACTGAAAGTTCTAATAAGGTAGCCAGCTTTTCTGCAATTATTATTGCTAATGTTCAGATATAATAAAAGAATATTTCTTATAGCAATAGCAATAGCAGTTAGACTTATATACCGCTTCATAGGGCTTTCAGCCCTCTCCAAGCGGTTTACAGAGTCAGCATATCGCCCCCACAGTCTGGGTCCTCATTTCACCCACCTCGGAAGGATGGAAGGCTGAGTCAACCCTGAGCCGGTGAGATTTGAACAGCCGAACTGCAGTCAGCTGAAGTAGCCTGCAGTGCTGCATTTAACCACTGCGCCACCTCGGCTCTGACACACACACACACACACACACACACACACACACACACTATATATATATATATATATATATATATATATATATATATATATATATGTATGTATGTATGTATGTATGTATGTATGTATGTATGTATGTATGTATGTTACAAAGGCAACAGTAAAAATATTCGGTTTCTGTCTGGATGGTCTCTTATGACGAGCTGATGGATAGAGAATGGAAGCAGTGAACTTCCTCCCATATTTGAGCATACCAGGGGTTGTGACTTTAAATATACATATACATATACATATACGTATACATACACACACACACACACACACACACACACACACACACATATATGTGTGTGTGTGTGTGTGTGTGTGTGTGTGTATACACACACATACATACACACACACAAATACACACACACACACAGATATATACATACTATGGCTACGCACCACTGACAGTATTAATTAGCCTTTTCATCTTTCATGTTTTCTTTTATTGTTTTCAATCCTTGCATGGTTTCCTTGGTGTCCTTTCCCAATGAAAGATTTTTGACTTTTATCCAAAACATCTGACCAGCCAATTTGGTGCAGTAGTTAGGGCTAGAAACTGGGAAATGGGAATTCTAGTCCTGCCTTAGATACAAAGCCACTGGGGGAACTAGTCAGGAACAACAGTCATTTTACTTAACTATATTATTATAATTTTGAAAATAGTTGTCCTGACTCTGCCTGTTATTTTGTGAGTTGGGGATGGAAGCAAGTATACCTTTTGGAATTCGAGCTTAATAAATCTTTCAAGCTAACAAAATTTTAAAGCTCAGTGGAAGAATACCAATAATGGCAATTAATTCCTGGGTCATGAGTTTCACAGTTGGAATTGTGAGTTGGACTGAAGCAGAACTAAAATCTCTAGACAGAAAGACCCCCCAAAAATGATAATGAATCATGCTCTTTATCCAATGTTGATATACTCTATTAACTAAGGAAAATAGATGGGCATGGAATGTTACAGGTACACCAACAGCTGAAGAAGGAAAAAGGACATGTCATTAGAAGAATATATGAGGGACAGTATATGCTAGTAGGCTTACTGAGTATTGGAGAAAGTGTATTGGCCAACTAGAAAGATCAAATGAAGAACAGAAGAGAGAAATGGAAAGGGAAAGTATAATAGATTAGAATAACAGAATTGGAAGGGACCTTTGAGGTCTTCTAGCCCAACACCCTGCTTAGGCAGGAAACCCAACACCACTTCAGACAAATGGTTATCCAACATCTTCTTAAAAACTTCCAGTGTTGGAGCATTCACAACTTCTGGAGGCAAGCTGTTCCACTGATTAATTGTTCTAACTGTCAAGAAATTTCTCCTTAGTTCAAGTTTCTCTCCTTGATTATTTTTTCATTGCTTCTTGTCCTGCCCTCAGGTGCTTTGGAGTATAGATTGACTCCCTCTTCTTTGTAATACATGGCCAGTATATATATATTTTTAAAAAACCTAGCAGGTAAAGCAAATAATAATCTCTGTCAGTGGCCAAGACCATTAAAAATTGAAGAAAAAGACACAGGACAAGGACTTTGGCTAGACAAGACCAAGCCTTAAGAGCAAATGGAAACAAAGCCAGAATTGAGAAGACAGAAACAGACAGCAAGTGGTATATTTGTAAAGATGTTGGAAAAAAGGTGGAGCGCTTAATTAGCTGCTGCCAGAAGATTGTGCAAACCAGGGACGTGCAGTCACTAGAGGCAGGGGAGGCGTGGCCTCACCAGTCATGAGGGAAAGGAATTTTAAAGAATTTTTTAAAAATAATTAAAGCCAAGGTAGTTGCTACCAGATTCACAGTGACTTGGAACAGTGCTTTGTGTTCACCATAGGAGGAGGCCAGAGAAATAGGGGCCTCCTGTGCATAAGGAATTTTTAGCCTTTTAAGAGATAACCAAGGGTTAAAATGTGAAGAATTCCTTATGCAAATGAGGCACGTATTCTCTCGCCTCCTGTAGAGGGCATTTTTAGAGGCTTTTTAGAGTTCTCTGGGAGCAACTAGCTCAGTCTGACAGAGCTCTGGCCTTTCATGAGGGGAGGGCAGTGCAGGGCAGGCAGAAGCAGAGTTGAAATAGTCTCTGAAACAGCTGGAAAAAGGTGCGTGTGTGGGGAGGGGGGAGGAATTCAAAAAGTTTGATCGGAAGGCAGCAGGGGAAGTGGGGGTATGGCAGAGGAGATGCTTTCAAGCCTTTGGAAAATATATCCAATCCAACTTCTGTGTTTGTTTGAGAGTGAGGGAGGGGGGGAGAGAGGAAGGAGGGGGAGGGAGAAGAAAAAAAATGGGAAAACTTATTTTGCAAGGGGGGAAAATGCTGTCGCTTTAAATCGGAACTGAGCATGCCTGGCTGTGGAATTCTGGGAGTTGAAGTCCACAAGTCTAAAAAGTGCCTCACCAGCCCTAAAGCTGACCGCAGTCTGCACTGCAAACTACTACAAACAATACTATGACCAAGTAGTAACAATGCTTTGGGACATCTACAAGAAATACCATTTGCCTGCAAGCAAGAACTTGTGGGACCACAAAATAGTCAAAAGTAATAAAAAATGAAAAAGCTAAAGTGAGTGCTCTGGGACTTCAGAATTCAAAAAGTCAGTCACTTACAACATAACAGACTTAACAATCATTGAAAAGGGGAAAATGATAGTGGATGTTGCTCTAGTACCAAAAGACACAGAACAGAAGATTAAAAACTGGAGAAGATCACAAAATGCAAAGACTTGCAAATAGAAATAGAACAACAAATAGTAATTAGACACCTTGACTACAATTCCAAAATATGTGGAGCACTACTTGAATACCGTTGGCATTGTCAAAACCACTGTCAGTCAATTGCAAAGGCAACTTTACTTGGAACATCTTACATTCTATATTTTAATACCATCAAATATCATCTGCCAATCTAAATCCAGTCTAAACATCTGGCTGACTCTATGAACAATAATAATAATAACGCCACCTTTGTTCTCCTTGGAGACTGAGCATTGAAAACGAAAAGGATTCTTTCTACCAGTTGATTTTTCTTTTGAATTGCAATACATCCTTTCTCCTAATTACTTCTGACATTTATTTTAAGTGCTTTCAAGACATTTTACAGAATGTTTTCCCTTTTCAATTTCCTTTTATTTAGCTAGTTACTTCTATGTCCTTTAGCGCTTAAGTCATTAATATTTGTCTATTCTGAAAGTGTATTGCTTTTCCTTCTACTCTCTCTCTCGTATTTAACAAGTTTTGTCTCTGGTGGCAGAATATCTGAAAATTTCATGCCAAAATTAGAAGAGAGAAGCAATAGACAAAAGAGAGTTCTCCCAATTAAAAAAATCCCTAATAATAATTAATACCCCAAATTGCTCATTAATTTCCAAGACATAGCACTCTCAAGATCTGCTTTTACCAGGCAGTTACTTTGATGTTAATGCTTGTGTATGTAACTTGTTTACTAAAATAGTTTCCATCAAATTAATTAATATAAATGAATGATTACTAGAGTAATTTGCCTAATCTTCCAAGGCAGTCATGAAAAAGCAGATCAGAAAGGATGGAAGGCACCACCAATTTTGATTTTGTAATAGCCACAACAAAAATGTGTATTGTAAACCTAAGGAAAACTCAGAAAACTTACAGATTTAACTGTGTGCAGGTTCCCAAGGGCGTACTTTTGTAACCTAGATGTTGGATTGTGAAATTCTTCAAGAACTTCTAACTGGCTACATCTCTGGATCTGGCCTGGTTTCTATTTAACAGGACCTCTGTAAATCCGCTTCATGGGTCAATTTTACAGTATTGCATGAAAGGGCAATAATTCAAAATGGAAGGCAATCCCAATTTATGGCATTGAAGCACATTATTACTTATCTTTTGTTCTGGAATCAGAGTACCAATGAAAGGGAAGGGAGAATTCTGAAGAAGAGCTCTTCCTTGTCAGCTTGCCAGTTTGATGAACAAATCCCTCTGCAAATTGTCTCAAGGTCAAGAGGACAGAGAGGTTCTCAAAGTGACAATTCTCTGGAGGAGGAGGAACCATTTATCTTAATCAGGCCTAATCAGGAAATTCAGGACAAGCTAAACTAATTCCACTTTACAATGTCCTTTTTGAAGTGGTTCATCAGGAGAAGTAATTTAATTTTGAAGGATCAGGAGCTGGGCTACATAACAGTACGTATATCCTGAAGTATTTATTGAACTCAAGTTATTTAATGTGTTGTTCCTTTTCTTTCTCACTAACCTGCAAATCGCATAACATTTAAAAGTTTTATAAGCATACATCACAGCTTTACTTCTAAACAAGATTTGTATGCTGCATATTGTGCCTCATGCACACATGCACACATGTTCATGCCCTCAGAAATATGCCCTGAGGGGAAGCAAAGAAATAGGATGCTACAAGCTTATCCAGTGGTCTAGTTTTTCTCATTTCACATAGTTGATTACTCATAATTTATTATATCACACGTTCACTCTGTGAGGCCTACAGACAAACAATACATACGCTTTTGGAGTTCCAGAATTTGTTTTACATACAGAAAGCCCTCTTTCGGATTCAGTAACTCCTAATAGGGATAGGAAAAACCCACTGGAATACAATAGATGCTAAATATTGAACTAAATGATCCAGGGGTCTAGTGTAGTATAATGGCATTCTTCCTTCCCACTGTATCTCTCAGCACTACATTGCCTTTATGACTTGCATACACTAGCTCAAGGAGTTATTTTCCTCTGCAACATGGAAAGCTTTCATGTTTCATTGTTCTCATCAGTTCAACTTTGCCGGGGTAGAAGATGCTTTCCTATTTTCTAAAGAGCACTTTGTACCTCACAGGAATCTTACCAACACCATATTTGCCACTTTGGTGTAGGCAGAACGGAACTATTTGCATTTCAAGAATGGATCTGTAGCAGAGGTGGGTTCCTACCAGTTCACACCTATTCGGTAGAACCGGTTCGTCAAATCTACCGAACCAGTTAGAAGAGGTTCCACCAGTGGACCCGGAAAGCAGGCCACACCTACAGAAGAGGTTCCAAAAATTTTTGAAACCCACCACTGGTCCTTGGATATGATTATTCTACACTATCATGCTCACATTTATAAAACTCAGTGCCTCTGTGAAAGGTAAGGATGACTACTGCGTTTGTGGTGCAATCAGAACATTGCGTGTGTTGAAGTTGTTTTAACGCAAACCAAATATGCCTTTAAAAAAAACAAGTTTACATCATATTCTTATGCATGCCAGTGCTGTGTGTGAGGTAATTTAAGGTGGTTCTGACAAGTGTCGTCGGCATCTTCATATCTGGTCACATGGGCGGCAAGCCACTCCCACAAAGGAGGCCACACCCACAGAGTAGGTTCGAACAATTTTTGAAACCCACCACTGATCTGTAGGAATTTTAAGAAGAAAATGGCTGTTTTAGGCATTCCTATTTCCTCCCTTAAATTGTTGCTATTCTAAACATGTTGGGGGACGGGGGGGGGGGAGAATCCATGCTGAAATTACTGATTCTATCCAGTCAAGAATTATCACAGCTGTACAAGTCATGTTCTCTCACAGGCTAGCACAACAACAGCAGCAATTGCCATTAAAAGATTCCCCATTCTTGTTATATGGGTTGGGATAGAATAATAATGGCAGAAACAGTTAAGCATTCATCTCTTACAGTATCTCCCCTAAAGCTAACCAGTAGTTTAAATTGCTAGCAGAAAAATGAATTACACAACTGGTGTAGATGGCAGAAAATCAGACTGCATTTCATATTCTCTAAAATGTTTTCAAGTTATCTTGCTACTCTATCACCACTTACCCTTCTCAGTTTAAGAGAAAGATGATGCAAAGGAGAATTGCACTCCTTCTTAGAAGATACAGGACAGCATGGAAAGAAGGTCCATTTAGGGTGTGTAAAAGAACCACTCTAACACCTGAAGTTCCCATTCATTACCCTATTACTTGAAATGTGCCAGAGAAAGATAACCTTTGTCCCCCTGCCTTTTTTTTACTTATTTCTCCATAATAACACTTCATCATTCCTGTCTGTCTTTTGCCTAAATCAAGGGTGGGTTCCTGCCAGTTCTAACCTCTTCTACAGAAGAGGTTCCACAAATCTACAGTGCCGTTTAGAACCGGTTCCAGCTCCCTCCCCCTGCCGTCCGCACATCATCAAGATGATGAACGAGAGGAGGAATTCTGGCATTTGAAGTCCACAAGTCTTAAAGCTGTCAAGTTTGAATACCCCTGGGTTTTTTTTTCCTAAAGGGTTAGGGGTGCAAGGGTCTTGTAACTTGACAGCTTTAAGACTTGTGTGCTTCAAATGCCAGAGTTTCTGAGCCAACATTTTGGTTGCTAAGCAAGAGCGTTATTAAATGAGTTTCACCACATTTTACAAGTTGGCCACCCTCACCCAGTCACATGGCTGGCAAGCCACTCCCACCTGGTTACATGGCCAGCAAGCCACTCCCACCCAGTCACATGGCTGGCAAGCCACTCCCACAAAGCAGGCCACACTTACAGAAGAGGTTCTAAAAATTTTTGAAACCCACCACTGGCCTAAATGCTAGTAATCATAGTGTTTCTTAGCTTTATTGATTTTGCTTGATTGATTCTTAGCTTGATTGATATTGGTGTTATTGATTTTGGCAACATTGGGATGTTTTAATGATGCTCCATGGTTTACAATTAGAATAACCACACTAGCCTCCTCAGGTAATGCATGTGAACATGTATGGAAGATACCAATAGGAGTAAGGCGGCCCTGCTTCCAATTATGTCACAATTGTGTCACAAAAGCTATCCATATATCCATCCTTGTCAACTTCCCTTAGGATCACTGCCAATTTCCCTCTAGCAAGTTTGTGTAGGAATTTCTATTCACACTGGCTTCCACTCAGTTAGATTCCAGCACCTAATAAAGCAGCCTACTTGCTTATACAAAGATTTATTTTCTAGTCACATCCAAGTAAGCTCAGGTGAAAGGTGAAAGGAAAACCCATTTCCCTGCTCAATATGAAAAACTGAAAATATTAACAAGAGCAGAAGGGAGGCAGGCATTCATGATACTAGCATCTTAATCTGTCCTTTTTGTAAAACCTGACCTGGATTAAATTTACTTCTCAGGTGCCTTAGCTACATAAAAAATAATAATATCTGTTAGCCCTCCCTCCCTTCTTCTCATTTCCCTCCACTTAATAAAATTGCTGGAAAATGGTACTTTAGAAAGTTGTTTGGCACAAAAATGTAGCTGAGAAACCACAAGTATGTGGGCTCCTAATGGTTCCGGGTTAGGGAAATATGCTCGGCAAACATATTTAGTAATACTATTGGGATCAGAAAAGCAGTCAGGTACAAACTGTTACCCTTTTAAAAACAGATTTAATGAGAATGTTCCTAAAATACAGTGCATCATTCATGGGGTCCTGTTTTATTCTCTGCTCTTACAGATTTTCTTGTTGAAGCAAACATGCTGTAACTGTAGAAAAAGGAAAAAAGAGAATGATGCCCTCAAGTTTCTAGAAAAGAAAAGAAAATAGGAGCACTAAAACATTACTCAGCAATTCCACAGATGACTTGTGTTGCTGTACAACCGGGGCAGTGTATAGTCTTTCTATTGTATATCTTGATATTTTGACATTTTTCCCAGTTATACACACACACACACACACACACACACAGAGAGAGAGACAGAGACAGACACGACACAAGCTGCTTTGATAAGGTATCAAACTAAAATATGATTTGAAATACTTATACAATTATTATCACAAATAGGCATTTTTTATCCCCATGGGATCCAATGATATTTGGTAGAGGGTGGACTCATCAAAACTCACCAACATATTTTACTCGGATGAAACAAGGTGCTTAAATTGTTGTTAAATTGCTGTAATTGCAGATGACAAACCAGATATATCTATGGTATTTGAAATAGTTACCATACAATATTATGCTTGGCTAGATGGTAACAGCTGAGTGAATGTGAATGATTCTAAGAAAGTTAATCAGGGCTGATAAAGTAGGCATATATGGATGCATGTCTACATTTCAGCTGCTTTTGTGCTATTGGAATCAACAGTTAAGCAGTTTTCAAAGGGAAAAAATATAATAAAATCATCAAATATAATCACCGCTAAAATATCTCATATTTAAGCAATATCATAACAAATCACAACAATCACAGACATAATGGTACCACCATTCGTCCTTCTGCTCACTCCTCACTCCTAAATACTCTTTCAAAAATCTTGCACCTTATGAAAAATGTCTCAAAGGTTTTAACAAGAGATTTTATCAGGTGCATAAATTCTCTCCCTGTCTTCTACCCTCTGGTGATCCCAGTGGTTATTGGCACATTGGATGCCATATCCAAAAAAATCTTGGATGGAGCTTAGAAAATTTGTGGATTGACAACTCTCGCATGTGCGCGCGACCCCCGTTTTGGGGGTAGCAGACCTCCCTGAAGCCTCCTAGGACCAGAAGGGGGCACACCACATACCTGAAACCCCATTTTGTGTGCATGCACAGGATGAAGGGATGCGTTGCCACCTCCGCGCCTCATTTTTTGGTTCCAGGAGGCTTCAGGGAGGCCGAGGTGGAGCAGTGGTTAGGGTGCAGTACTGCAGGCCACTTGAGCTGACTGCTATCTGCAGTTCAGCAGTTCTAATCTCACCGGCTCAAGGTTGACTCAGCCTTCCATCCTTCCGAGGTGGGTGAAATGAGGACCCAGACTGTGGGGGCGATATGCTGACTCTGTAAACCGCTTAGAGAGGGCTGAAAGCCCTATGAAGCGGTATATAAGTCTAACTGCTATTGAACTGCTATTTTGCTACTATCATTTTGCTGCTAGCAGGCCTCCCTGAAGCCTCCCGGAACCAAAAAATGGGGCGCGGAGATGGCAACGCATCCCCTCACCCTGTGCATGCACACGTGACCCCCCGCATGTGTGTGCAACCCCCATGCATACACGCATGACCACCCCACCCCTGTGCATGTATGCGTGTCTCCCAGCAGAGCATGTTTCCCAGCAGAGACCTGAAAATCAGCTGGCCAATGGGAGGCATGCACACATGCACACTGGAGCTGACTTGGGCAACGGCTCACATGCCCACAGAGATGCCTCTGCATGCCTCCTATGGCATGCATGCCATAGGTTCACCATCATGGTCCTAGGTTCTTGAAAATAACTTGTCGTATATGAAAGCCAACACTATCTTAATAACTTGCAGCTGTGTTTTCACATTGTTATATATATATATATATATATATATATATATATATATATATATATATATATATATATATATATATATATATATATATATATATATATATATATATATATATATATATATATATATATATATATTAACAATGAAACATTTTTCTTAGTATTCATTTTTTTTTAAAAATCGGCTATAAAACACAGCCATGAAGCCCAATTTGGTTACCTCCAATTAGTCTAACTGAAAGTCTAGATATACCGTAGCCTCCTTGTGACATCCAGTACCAATCATGTTACCAAACCAGCTTTTCCTCTGAAGCTATTAAGCCTCTCTCATAAATCTGCACTTGAAAAATATATATGAAACCAATATGGATCAGCAACCATTTACCATTCCCCTAGAAAAGGGAATGTACATAGGGAGAGAGTTATATGGCGAACAGAGTGTGGGGCATGACTCAGTTTAAAACCCTACTCAGTTATGGGGCACTTTGCAGAATATAGAGCCATCCCTTTTTCTTCTCTATTGTCCTGGGAAAAAGGACTACGTGATTGCATTTAATTCACACAACAGCAGATTCCAGATTCAATATACAGTATTCTAGATGAAAATGGGAGTTATACCACTGGAACAGAGGTGGGTTCCTACCAGTTCGCACATATTCGGTAGAACCGGTTCGTCAAATCTACCGAACCGGTTAGAAGAGGTTCCACCAGTGGACCCGGAAAGCAGGCCACACCTACAGAAGGGGTTCCAAATTTTTTTGAAACCCATCACTGGTCCTTGGATATGATTATTCTACACCAGTGTTTTTCAACCACTGTGCCGCGGCACACTAGTGTGCCGTGACATAGTGTAAGGTGTGCCGTGGGAAAAACACTTTATATATAGTCAATATAGGCACAGAGTTAAATTTTTTTAACATTTTCTAATGGTGGTGTGCCTCGTGACTTTTTTCATGAAAAAAGTGTGCCTTTGCACAAAAAAGGTTGAAAAACACTGTTCTACACTATTATGCTCATATTTATAAAACTCAGTGCCTCTGTGAAAGGTAAGGATGACTACTGCGTTTGTGGTACAATCAGAACATTGCGTGTGTTGAAGTTGTTTTAATGCAAACCAAAGATGCTTTTTAAAAAACAAGTTTACATCCTATTCTTATGGATGCCAGTGCTGTGTGTGAGGTAATTTAAGGTGGTTCTGACGAGTGTCGTCGGCAGCTTCATATCCAGTCACATGGATGGCAAGCCACTCCCACAAAGGAGGCCACACCCACAGAGTGGGTTCGAACAATTTTTGAAACCCACCACTGCACTGGAAGCTCTAGTGAGCTACTATCTATGGGCGATTAGAAAAAACGTTTTTTCTGTGCTTAAGATGCTAAGGAATATTTAACAAAACTGAACTATGTGGATCAATCGATAGATTAAGTATTATAAGTTTCCTGTGTTTGTGTGTCATTAATTAATTAATTAATTAATTAATTAATTAATTCGTTCATTCATTTATTCATTCATACTATTTATGTAGCTGTGCATCTCTCAAAAGTGATTCTTTGTGGTATACAAGTGCTTAAAACACTTCAATAATGACCAACCTTGCTTATAAAAAAGACATTAACCATAAGAGCTTGCCTAAAACCATTTGTGTAGAGTATACAATATGACTTTAACAAAGAAAGGGAAAATGTATTACGAAGGCAACAAACATATAAATGTGACTTAATTTCACATAAAGGGAGAAATCTGGGGGGAAAAAACCCAGACAAATCCCCACCCTCCCCACCAATTATCAGGTAGATAAACCAGGTGGAGAGGAAGCATATTCAGACTTGCAAAGTTGTATTAAGTTTTGGGGATTTGCTGTGCTGTCATGAGCAAAAGCAGAAGTCATGAGCTTATATAACTTTGGCCTACTTTATTCCAAATAAAGTCTACCTTATAGGACACTATATACATCCCAGACATCCAGGGGAACAGCTAAATCTTTAATGTCTAACATGCTAACAGCATTAGGACCATCCAACTTTTTGTAGGAATACTGTTATATGGAATACATATATGGACACCTAGATAATATGTACACTTTATTTTATATGAACTCTCAGACTTCTTTCGGGTACTGCTGTCATTTTACCATTGGCCTAATGTTGGGGGTTTCAATATATCTGCCTGTGGTTGTTACATTTTGCTTGACCATCAGATATCAGAATGTAACTGGTTTCATCCTTATTGCAAGACACTCTGTATCCTTTGTCTATGTATCTTAAGTCTGCCGTCACATCCTTTTTTAATGCACCTCCATGAAGACGATCCATCTTGGTTTAACTTGTCGCGTCGATATTTATATCTTTCATACCGCACTTCTTGTTTCCCTTTCTGTGACTTAATAATATCCATGGAGTCAGTTTAACTTAAAGTCATATTCAGTTGGTGAGTGTTGACTGCGTTTTAACGTACTTATACGCACGTGATATATATATACCTATATCTATCTATCTATCTATCTATCTATCTATCTATCTATCTATCTATCTATCTATCTATCTATCTTTCTTTCTATCTGAAACACTATGGTTACTGGTGAGATATGCACTACAATTTTAAGAAGCATTTTACTGGAGGTCTATTGAAGACTGTTCTGAATGCATCGTTAGTTATACGGCTGGGGTAGTTTTCAATAAGAATGTAAATGTTGACTTCAGACAATCGACTAATTTTGTTTTGTTTTGTTTTGTTTCCCAAATGGGAAATTCAGCGCCAACAACTGTTTCTTGGCACTCATAGTTCTTTTAGGATTACTAAGCCTCTGAATCAATTTCCTTTTTCCAGAATCCTCTTTTGCAGTGAGATTCTTAAGGAATTGTACATTCTGTACCTATGATGTTACAGGGAAGGCAATATACTTTAGACTGTAATGTCTATTACTTTGCCAATCTTAAAAAAAAACAGTCTAACCCTCCCTGCCCAATTTCCTTGATTCAACCTAAGGCATATAATTTAATTTTGGATCAAAGATGCCTTACTAACCACTGTTTAAAGCCATATCCTCATGACGGAGCTTCCTCACATTCCCATGACCGAAGCCCCTTTATTCCTTTATCACACTACACACACTTTGGGCAAACTGATAGATTTTATTGCTTTTCCAACTTTTTGCATACAGCAATCTTGCTCCCTTATTCCCATGAAGATGAAGAGAGGATAGGTCATGTATGAGACCATTCTCATATTATATTTCTGCTTCAGATTTGAATTTCATTTACCTGACTGTTGCCTTGGCTGTGGCAAACCTCCTGTTCCTCAAGATTATACCAACTGTCCATTATAGCTAGATCTAACAGGACAGGCTGGTATAAGCGGGTAAAAATAGTGCTGCAAGTAACATTGACCTTGCTGTACATGCACTGTATAATGCTTTGCAATGATGATAGTGATGAAGAGGTGAGGGTGAGACCAGGGTAGCTCATATTTCATCAGGTTGGATAATGGGAGTAGCACAAGTTCCTTGCATCATCCTACTGAGCAACCTGTCTATTTCTTCCACACCAGTTGTCAACTCTTCATCCCTCTGCAGAGTGACTTACCTTTCATCTTGTGACCATCACAAAGATCACCTGCAGTGCCTGATCTACAAAGGTGGAATGATTGGGTCTACTGTACACAGTAGCTTCTCTGCCTCTCTTATTCACTCCTTTGGATCAAATACACAAGGAGAACTGCATGGTGAATAAGGGCTTCCTAGTAAACCCCTTTTGTGCATAATCCCTAAGGGTGAGGTGACAGAGGTTGCCCAATTTATTTATTTGTCTTGTATGCCGCCCACTCCCGGAGGAATCCCTGACCCATCCCTGTGGGTCAGGGATAAGAGTTGGGTACCTCATTAAAACTTTTACAACTTTCCACTAACCTTTTTCCTTTTGTGCTCCTCTTTAGTATTCCCTAAATCTTAATCTTCCAGATTTTTGGTGACTAACTGGTATAGAAATTTTGGGTGAGAATCCTGGGAATTGCAATTTCAAGAAATGTGATGAGCATCCAATAATGGATATCCCTGACCCAGGCAGTATCCCTGACCCATCCCTGTGGGTCAGGGATAAGAGTTGGGTACCTCATTAAAACTTTTACAACTTTCCACTAACTTTTTTCCTTTTGTGCTCCTCTTTAGTATTCCCTAAATCTTAATCTTCCAGATTTTTGGTGACTAACTGGTATAGAAATTTTGGGTGAGAATCCTGGGAATTGCAATTTCAAGAAATGTGATGAGCATCCAATAATGGATATCCCTGACCCAGGCAGTATCCCTGACCCATCCCTGTGGCTCAGGGATAAGAGTTGGGTACCTCATTAAAACTTTTTACAACTTTCCACTAACTTTTTTCCTTTTGTGCTCCTCTTTAGTATTCCCTAAATCTTAATCTTCCAGATTTTTGGTGACTAACTGGTATAGAAATTTTGGGTGAGAATCCTGGGAATTGCAATTTCAAGAAATGTGATGAGCATCCAATAATGGAAGTCTATCTGGAATATGTTAACAACAGATGCAACTTTGTCATCATGTCTAGCTCATCTCTTACTCATTTATGAATATTTGGAACATTATTACAATCTGAACATTATTAATTACATAAGTGCCTAGCACTGTACCTAGTAGCAAAATATTTGTAAGGGCAAATTGCTATTATATTTGCATGTATGTCTCTTTGTGTGTGATATTAATATGAAACTGAGTTTTTATTGACACTGTTGGGCAGAGTTTGTGAATTCCTCCTATTTGTTGTTTGTTTATTTCGTTTTTCCTATTTATTATTTCCACATATCAATGAAATATTAAGGAAAGGAAATCCTCCCACTGGCCTTTTTTCTAATGTGGAAAATGTGGACAGACTTAATAGCTTCAGAGAAGGAGGAGGTTGGGTAACAGAAGGCAAAATAGTAATCATTACATTAAAGTTAACAGAAGAAAAAGGAGGAGGAGGAGGAGGAAGAGGAGAAGAAGGAGGAGGAGAATGAGAAGAAGACCCACAAGAGATGTTTGAAATCAATTCTTCATCGATGGGTGCTCCATCACTGGAGGTCTTCAAGAAAAGATTGGATAGCCATTTGTCTGGGATACAATAAGGTCTCCTGCTTTGGGCAGGAGGTTGGACTAGAAGACCTTCAAGATCCCTTCCAGTCCTGTGATTCTATTATTCTAAGAACCCCCCCCCCCTTGTAAATAGCCAAATATGTTAAGGAAAATAAGACTTCTAAAAACCTGCTCAGCAGAGCAAAACATCTGTCCAAGGCAGCTGATGTTAGATGCCATGAAAAGACAGAAAATTACTGCTTAACTTTATCACTACTATATTTTTACTACCTGATCATAGTGAAAAGATGCTTAAGGGCTTAACAGCTATATATTAAGTAGCTATTTCTGGATTATTTGCATCTTTGCTTGGGTTTGAAGGGTCAGAGAAGTTATGGATTCTGGGGCTATTGTGCCTCAGGTGAGCAATTTCTTGATTTAGATCTGGTGCAGAGACTAGTCTAGTAACATTATTCAGTTAATGTGCCAGGCAAGACAGTTTCCAAACACTCTCAACATTCAAATGAATGTTTATTAGCTATTTATTTGCAAAATGTAGACATCTCCCTGCAGGCTGATTTTGTTATTAAGATATGCTTTAGTTTGATGTGGGTGCTTAAATTTCAAAAGGTTGAAGGCACAAAGCCATACATCAGAATCCTATTTCTGAGGAAAAGGCGATGAATGAACCCTTCAGGCTGATTGAAGAATCCATCTGGAAACTGCATGCTGCTGCCTATCCCCAAATAATTAATGTTTTTGAATAAAATATGTATCAGAATTTTAAAAGCTAAGATTACTTCTGAGTTCAATCTTCAGAAGTTCACCTTGTCTTGAACAAGTCACCTTTTAGGAGACTCCAAGCAGCCCACTATTACATCCTTTGCATCCTGTAATTTTTTAAGTGATATCTTGTGGATGTTAAGGAGTACAAAATGTAGTTTTGTCCCTGAAAATCAGATCTTATCTTTGCTAGAACTCTGAATCTTTGCAGTGCTGGACTGAATCATCCTATTAGAAAATATCTTCTTTAGTTATATGAATCTTGGTGCATGACATGACCCAATTAATGTCTGCAAAGAAGACATACTTGATTGGGTTCCATCCTTTACCAAACTAAAGGTAAAGGTTTCCCCTCACATGCATACTAGTCGTTTCCAGTCAGTGGTGGGTTTCAAAAATTGTTCAAACCTACTCTATGGGTGTGGCCTCCTTTGTGGGAGTGGCTTGCTGCCCATGTGACCGGATGGGAGTGGCTTGCCACCCATGTGACCGGATATGAAGATGCCGACGACACTTGTCAGAACCACCTTAAATTACCTCACACACAGCACTGGCATGCATAAGAATATGATGTAAACTTGTTTTTTAAAAGGCATCTTTTAAAACCACGCAATGTTCTGATTGCACCACAAACGCAGTAGTCATCCTCACCTTTCACAGAGGCACTGAGCTTTATAAATATGAGCATGATAGTGTAGAATAATCATATCCAAGGACCAGTGGTGGGTTTCAAATTTTTTTGGAACCTCTTCTGTAGGTTTGGCCTGCTTTCCGTGTCCACTGGTGGAACCTCTTCTAACAAATTTGGTAGATTTGATGAACCGGTTCTACCGAATAGGTGCGAACTGGTAGGAACCCACCTCTGTTTCCAGTTCTAGGGACAGTGCTTATCTCCATTTCAAAGCCAAAGAGACAGCGCTGTCTGAAGACATCTTCATGGTCATTTGGCCAGCATGGCTAAATGATGAAGGCACACAGAGTGCTTTTACTTTCCCACCAAAGTGGTCCCTATTTTTCTACTTGCATTTTTATGAGCTTTCGAACTGGTTGGTTGGCAGAAGCTGGGAGAAGTAATAGGAGCTCACTCCATTACACTACTCTAGGGATTTGAACCACTGAACTGCTGACCTTCTGATCGACAAGCTCGGCATCTTAGCCACTGAGCCACCACATCCCTTTACCAAACTAAGTTCCATCCAAACAAAGTACAGACGAGATTAAAGGAGGGACAGAGAAACCATCACTCCTATCTTATAGCAGTGTAATGATTCTTGATATTATACACAATTTTTCTAATGCAAGATAAAGGATGCTAATCATTAAGAGCTCCAATCACATTAGCATTACACAGAAGCACTGATTGATGCTGTAAGGATCTATCTTTTTGTCCTGTGAGATAACTGCCTATCCCCATGGCTGAGAAAACAGAAAATTTTTGAGAACATTTTTTATAGCATTAATATATGTTATCAAAATTATCTTTGAGTTTATGGTCCATTGATATCGAACCTCTTCTAATTTTTAAATAAATGTTCAGGTAGAGTTTTGTAGGTAGAGCCCTTCATAGTATTGGACCTGGGTACTTGAGAGACCGCCTGCTGCCAATTACCTCCCAAAGACCCATTAGATCACACAGGGTCGGCCTCCTCCGGGTTCCATCTACCAGCCAATGCCATCTGGCTACTACCCGGGGGAGGGCCTTCTCTGTGGCAGCTCTGGCCCTTTGGAACGAACTGCCCACAGAGATTCGGACCCTCACCTCTCTCCAGGCCTTCCGGAAAGCCGTTAAGACCTGGCTGTGTCGGCAGGCCTGGGGTCGATGAGTTCCATTCCCCTCTCGATCTGTGTGGCTGTTGGCTATTTTTAAATGCTTGTATTGTACTTTTGTGTTCCCTTTCCCCCTTGGGTTGTTCGCCGCCCTGAGTCCCGCAGGGAATAGGGTGGCATATAAATAAAGCAAACCTCAACCTTTGTAAAAAAAATCATCTTTTTGCCCCCCCCCCCCTACTTTTTAATGATCAGATTTGTAAACTGCTACTATCTGGTGATTTTTAGCGATTTATAGAAACAGAAACATTAGCAATATAGCAATATAAACCAAAATAATGTTATAATGTAATAAAATAATGTTAAATGATGTAAGAGATGTAATCATTAATATAAATTAAAACACTATTCCATCAGTAGTTAACCCTTTCATTGTGCTATGTAAATTAACTAATTAATTGCTCTCTAAAATAGTTTCCTCTTATTAACTTACTTCCACCCACGGGTACAACAAGATCGAGAGACACTGAACATATGAGGCCTGTCTGGTGGCTTCTTCTCTTTGCAGTTGTGGTGTCATGCAGACAACAACAGATATATATATACTTTCCTGTACCCTTGTGGACCACATGGCAGTGTGACAGAATGCAATTAATATTGCTAGTTTCTGGAGCAGATCTGTTTAATTTGTATATATTTTAATCTTGTATTTTATATTTTAAATGTTCATGTCATATAGCATCTCTTATTTAAATGTGATACTTCTGACAGGAATAAACAAACAAACTTCTAGAAGGTAGCATTGGGCTAAAAGAAACCTCTCATGGAAAACTTCCATAAAACAGAGATTGCAATGATTCATGGATGGACAGGAGATACATTTAAACCTTGAAAATCAGTGAAAATTGCATGCTATTGATTCAGCCTTTCATCCTTCCAAAGTCAGTAAAAATGAGGACCTAGATTGTTGGTGCCAATACGCTGATGTTGTATAAACCACTCAGAAAGTATTATCAAGCAACTGTGGAGTGGTATGTAAGTCTAAGTGCTATTGCTATTGTTACCAATGAGAAAAGAAATCATATAACAGTAACCATTACCATTTAAGAATGGTAACTTAAAAATCAGGAGAAGAGGGGGAAAAAACATTTATAATGTTTTCTGTACGGAAGAAAAGATGGTTGCAAAGAATATAGTTAAATAACCCAATACATTGTTAAGATTAAATGAGATAGAAAAGGAGAGTAATTTTGATAGAAATCTTTAAAAATGGTTGAAGGGAGACAGATACATAAAAATCTAGGTGATGAAATGATTCAGGATAAAATTTAACCAAGAGAATTTTGGAGAGAGCGTTTTAAGGGTTTGTAACAGGATGGGAACAATAGTATATAGGATTATACATAAAGCAGAACATACTGCATATTATGTCTCACACATTGTACAAAATATTACGTCCCAAAAGTTATGCTGAGCTTCTTTAGACTGGCCAATTTTTCTCAGGAATCTAAGTAGAAGTCCTGGATAGGAAGACCAGAAAAACAATGACAATGAATCATGCCCTTTATCCACATAGAGATATTGACAGACTCTACTTACCAATGAAAATAAATGGGTGTAAAATGTTGCAAGTAGACCAATAGTTGACAGGGGAAAAAGGACACTGGAAGAATATATGAGGGAGAGTCAAGAACAGGGGTGAGTTTCTCGCCCCGTTCCAACCGGTTCGGTTGGAACGGGACCGGCGGCGTCCTCGTGCACGCGTGTGGCGCACACATGCGTACTAGCGTCTGTGCGATGCTCCAGCTGCTCCTGGAGGATCGTGCAGGCGCTGTATGCATCCTGCGCATGCGTGGAAGCGCAGAACTCGTCAAAACCGGGTAAGGAGCGCGGGCGGGCGGGTGCGCCAGTCGCCGTTCCCGGAAGTTACTTACTTCCCGGTTCGCCAACCAACCGGTTCGCAGGGACCGCCGCGAGCCGGTTGAAACCCACCCCTGGTCAAGAAGATGCTAATATACCACGAAGGCTTACTGAGATTTGGAGAGACCAACTCGCCTACAAGAAAGACCAAATGAAAAGAAAAAAGAAAAGATGACCAGACATTAAATTAAAAAATACTAAAGCAGATAACCACAAGACCTGATGATGGCTAAGAGCAGGAACATTTGTATTTGTATTTGTATTTTATTATTTGTATGCTGCCCTTCTCCGGGAGGACTCAGGGCGGCGAACAATTCAAGAGGGAAAAAAAGGGGAACATAAAAGACAAAATACAGATAATAAAATTAGACAACAGTCGCACAACCATACATGTCGAGGGAACTCATCACCCCCAGGCCTGCCGGCAAAGCCAGGTTTTGACGGCTTTTCGGAAGGCCTGGAGAGAGGTGAGGGTCCGAATCCCTGCAGGGAGTTCATTCCAGAGGGCCGGAGCTGCCACAGAGAAGGCCCTCCCCCAGATAATAGCCAGGTGGCATTGGCTGGTAGATGGCACCCGGAGGAGGCCAACCCTGTGAGATCTAATGGGTCTGTGGGAGGTAATTGGCAGCAGGCGGTCTCTCAAGTACCATTGAAGAAAGAGGCAGAGGGGCTAATTCTGGCCACTGAAGATCAACCTTAAAAATAAATGCATATGAAGCCAGAAATGATAAGAGAGCAACAAATAGGAAATGCCAGTTCTGCAAAGAAGCTGAAACAGTGGGCCACCTAATTAGCTTCTGCAAAAAGACTGACAAATTGACTACAAATAATTCCTTGACAAAGCAGCAATAATGCATTGGAAGATCTGCAAGAAATACCACTTACCTGCAAGCAAATACAGATGGATCCACACACAAAAAAACAAAGTAATAGAAAATGAAGTTGCTAAAGTGATCTAGGACTTTACAATTCAAACAGACAAGCACCGGCCATGTAACACTCCTGACTTAATACCTGTTAATAAGAAAGACCAAAAAAAAAAGTCTTGCAAGTGAATGTTGCAGTATCTAAAGAAAGCAGAAGAGAAGAGAAAAAAAGCTAGAGGAAATTACAAAATATAAAGACCTTCAAATAAAAGTGGAATAACCATGGCAAAAGAAAACAATAGCAGTAGATTACACCTTGGGCGTAATCCCAAAACAACTGGAGCACCATTTGAAGACCATCGGAATATATGCAGTAGGATTTTGCCGAGGTGGCGCAGTGGTTAAATGCAGCACTGCAGGCTACTTCAGCTGACTGCAGTTCGGCAGTTCAGCTGTTCAAATCTCACCGGCTCAGGGTTGACTCAGCCTTCCATCCTTCCGAGGTGGGTAAAATGAGGACCCGGATTGTTGGGGGCAATATGCTGACTCTGTAAACCGCTTAGAGAGGGCTGAAAGCCCTATGAAGCGGTATATAAGTCTAACTGCTATTTCTATTGCTATTCTCCCCTAATCCACTAGACTGTTTCTTCCCCTGCTTCTTGGGGAATAACTTTTAGAACATAGAAAAGTTACTGTTTGATTTTGTTTTTAATGCTGGGAGTCATTTATCCAATAATCAATTTCTTTCTCTCTCCCATGCTCTCTAGAGAGATATGAAAACATCCGAAACATCTGGAGAAACAGCTGTAAGATATTCAGATTAACAGGAGTCCTATTTACATGAAGTTTTATAAGGTTGGCCTGTATTTAAGATGTAGTTTACCAGGGGAGTAGGAGTACATTATCAAGATTTGGTTGCAGGAAGCTTTGCTGTGTGAAATTCAAGATTAGAATCTCAAGAAGTTGTAAAAAAGTATAAAATAGTTCATAGCAACTATAGACCACACTACAGACAGGATCAGCAATAACTTTCAGTGATGCTATTTAAATCTGTGGGAAAATTATATAAATAATACCAATATGTTTGATACTACAACATAATTCATATAAATATGAAGTATGAAGCCTCCTTCCAACCCATGCATTCCACAATCTCCTCCAAAGCACAGAGTCATTGTAATCAATATGAAATTTACTCACATATATTTTGGATATATATCTCCTACCCATAGTATGGCGTTTAGTTATCTATCGGCTCAATATCTCTACTTTCAGATATCTACTATTCAGATAGGATAGGATATACCACAAAGAAAAAACATCTTGAGCAAATTTCTCCCACTGGATTTTGTTTATCTTTCTTATCTTCATTTCTTGTTCTCATTCTTAAAAGAGCATGGCACTCTATTAAAAATACATATTTCTGATTCTTGGTTTACAAACATTTAAGTATACAAGGCAGGCCTTCCATTTTATAAACAAACACAATATATACGGAAAGTAAGATAAGCAATGTTCTACAATAATCTACAGTTAAGACTCTCTAGCAAGCCTGACTACAAATCTCTTTCTCTTTCACATCTGCATTGCCAGGCAGGCACCAAAGGATTAGATAATGGTTTTCCTGCAAAGAAATAGGAAATTATGCATCCATACAGCATGGAGAAAAACTGCCATTCCTCATATCTTTTTAAGTTCACGTGGTTTTGTCTGCTCTTTTCAGCTTAACATTCCCTACAATCTCTATCTTGTTTAGAAAAAGGCGCTTTCTGGCAGGATAATCAGGGGCTCTCATCTCACCAGCCTAAACCCTTGCGCTATTCCTGATGACTTCTTAAACATGTTCTAGTTATTAGCAAAAAAAAAAAAAAAAAAAAAACCCACTGCATTCTCTGGGAAGGTTTTTTTTCCACTTCATCTTTTCAATTTAGTTCTCAACCCTTGTACCTTTTTTGTGGTTTCCCAAATCCAACTCTTTTTAGTGTTCCAAGATCAGGCAAAGTCATATTTAAACTCAGAATTGATTTATTAATTGATTGATTGATTGATTATATTTGTATGCCGCCCTTTCCCCCCCGAAGGGGACTCAGGGCGGCTCACAATTCAAATCAGGGAAGGGGGGTACAGACAAAAAATAAAACAAAACATAAATGCATAATTTAAAAACACACAACAGTCATACCATTTGAGACGGGGGCAACAGCTCTTTAGCCCCAGGCCTGTTGGAACAGCCAGGTTTTAAGGGCTTTGCGGAAGGCCGGGAGGATGGTGAGGGTTCGAATCTCCATGGGGAGCTCGTTCCAGAGGGTCGGAGCAGCCACAGAGAAGGCTCTCCTCCAGGTAGTCACCAGTTGACACTGGCTGGCGGATGGAATTCGGAGGAGGCCTAAAGATCTTCCATACATTTTATTAACTCCATATCTGGTTTGAAATAAGTTGGGTCAGGGATGACTTTATCTTGGTGTGATTTTATTGTTAAAAAAATTATCAACATGAAAAGAAAAGTAATTTATAAACATCACAGAGAAGATAGATAGATAGATAGATAGATAGATAGATAGATAGATGATAGATAGATAAATAGATAGATAGATGATAGATAGATAGATAGATAGATAGATAGATAGATAGATGATAGATAGATAGATAGAAAGATGATAGATAAATAGATAGATAGATAGATAGATAGATAGATAGATAGATAGATAGAGAGATAGAGAGATAGATGATAGATAGATAGATAGAAAGATGATAGATAAATAGATAGATAGATAGAGAGAGAGAGAGAGAGAGAGAGATGATAGATAGATAGATAGATAGATAGAGAGAGAGAGAGATAGAGAGATAGAGAGATAGGTAGGTAGATAGATGATAGATAGATAGATAGATAGATAGATAGATAGATAGATAGATAGATAGATACATGATAGATAGATAGATGCTAGATAGATAGATAGATAGATAGATAGATAGATAGATAGATAGATAGATAGATAGATAGATAGATTGATAGATGATAGATGATAGATGATAGATGATAGATAGATAGATAGATAGATAGATAGATAGATAGATGATAGATAGATAGATAGATAGATAGATAGATAGATAGATAGATAGATAGATAGATAGATAGATAGATAGAAAGATGATAGATGATAGATGATAGATGATAGATGATAGATGATAGATGATAGATGATAGATGATAGATGATAGATGATAGATGATAGATGATAGATGATAGATGATAGATGATAGATGATAGATGATAGATGATAGATGATAGATGATAGATGATAGATGATAGATGATAGATGATAGATGATAGATAGATAGATAGATAGATAGATAGATGATTGATAGATAGATAGATAGATAGATAGATAGATAGAAAGATGATAGATGATAGATGATAGATGATAGATGATAGATGATAGATGATAGATGATAGATGATAGATGATAGATGATAGATGATAGATGATAGATGATAGATGATAGATGATAGATGATAGATGATAGATGATAGATGATAGATGATAGATGATAGATGATAGATGATAGATGATAGATGATAGATGATAGATGATAGATGATAGATAGATAGATAGATAGATAGATAGATAGTATTCAGCCAGTTCGAACCAGTTCAGGTGAACCAGTAATGCCGACGATCAGTTGGCTCCACCCCTGCCCTATTCTGTCCTTTATTTCCTGCTTTCTAGCTCATCTCAATCTCAGCTGATTTCTCCCCCCTCACTGTTCTACTTAAGGTTGCTGACTTAGAAGGTAAGCAGCTGACCTTCTAAATGTTCCATTTTTAGTGCTGCGTGCAAGCACTTTAGTTACACACAGGTGCAAATGCGAGTGCACCCACAAAGCGCCACTCACTGAACTGATTATTAAACTGGCAGCATCCCACCACTGTATAGATAGATAGATGATAGATAAATGATAGGTATGTATGTAGGTAGGTAGGTAGGTAGGTAGGTAGGTAGGTAGCTAGGTAGGTAGGTAGGTACGTACGTAGGTACGTAGGTACGTAGGTAGGTAGGTAGGTACAGTAGACAGACAGACAGACAGACAGACAGACCGGAATAATGCTTCAGATTCAGCTTAAATAAATGCTTTCTGTAATTCATTAAAACAGCCACACGTTTTAGGATTGCATGGTGACTGTGGTGAGCAGACGTATCTGCAGGAAGCAATGATTAGACCAGAATCACAAAACAAGCCTTGCAATGGTGTGATGCAAACTTCTCCTCTTTCATATGTCATGTGGCATCACCATGAGCATACAAAAGGGACTGAGTTTGCACACCAATAACATAACACTCTTGGCATCATTTGCCCCACTCCCCCAATAGGTTTACCTGAATCTGAGTGGTTGATGGGATGGGGATTCTCATTCCCTATTCTTTTTCCAAATTTATCTTAAATGGAAATCCCCTGGTTTTAAATGCAAGTTTTAAGATCAGTGCACTTATTAAATTATTGAAAGCTTTTTTTTTTTTTTGCATTTTTTTTGATAAATGTTCAAGAAAGGGCTGAACATAATTTTATTACTTGTTTTATTTAAGAGGTTTAGAGATGGTCCATCTCATTCACTGAGCAACTCATAACTGAGTTTTTGCTTCCTCTCTTCCTTGAGCCTTTATCTTACAAATGTAAAATCATTTGCAAAGATTTTTTTTTCAAAAGCTTAATAATCTTAAAATTTGCAATTCTCAGGATAAAAGCCCTGAAAATATCTTGTAGCTTGCTTTGACCTAAAACAACAATCATATCCTGTTCTATCCCATTCTGTTCTCACTGTACACGCTTGCATCTGATTATACCGTGGTGTGTGTGTGTATGTGTGTGTGTTACAGCACACAACCTAAAACTATTGGAAAACATTTCCATCCCTTTGTCACTCTGGGGAATGCTTGGTTCTGAACCCTGATGTAGCAAAGTAGCACAACTGAAGTGCTTCAGACCACAGAGAATAATGTGTTTATTTTAGTCTCTCAGAAGGTCAGTAAAGCTGAACGCAGTAAATTACACTGCTAAAAATGCATTGTCTGTCAACACAACACACTTTCACAGCCGCTTTCCTCACTCTTTGTTAGGTTTGTATTTATTCAATCAATGAAGTGGACTGACAAGCTTTGCTTTGTTACTGGGGGAAGTCTCAAGGAATGAAGAGCAACAGCATCTTCCCTGAGTTTTGCCCCCTCTTCCTGCCCCATGAGAATGTACCTCAATAGTACAGAAATGTTGTCAGGGTTCTAAGTAACACCTCTAACGAAAGAAGACTCCGAGGGTTGAGTTTCCTTAAAGTTCCATTTTATTAGAGATGACATATTGGCACATCTGGGAAAACCCGAATCTGAAAGTTTCCAGGTTTTCCCCACCCAAAACAAAGTTGAAGTCCCTGCCCAGCACCTACATGTCCGCCACATGATCCACACCAGTGGTGGGTTTCAAAAATTGTTCGAACCTACTCTGTGGGTGTGGCCTCCTTTGTGGGAGTGGCTTGCAGCCCATGTGACCGGATGGGAGTGGCTTGCCACCCATGTGACCAGATATGAAGATGCCGACGACACTTGTCAGAACCACCTTAAATTACCTCTCACACAGCACTGGCATGCATAAGAATAGGATGTAAACTTGTTTTTTAAAAGGCATCTTTGGTTTGCGTTAAAACAACTTCAACACACGAAATGTTCTGATTGCACCACAAATGCAGTAGTCATCCTTACCTTTCACAGAGGCACTGAGTTTTATAAACATGAGCATGGTAGTATAGAATAATCATATCCAAGGACCAGTGGTGGGATTCAAAATTTTTTGGAACCTCTTCTGTAGGTGTGGCCTGCTTTCCGGGTCCACTGATGGAACCTCTTCTAACCGGTTCGGTAGATTTGACGAACCGGTTCTACCGAATAGGTGCGAACTGGTAGGAACCCACCTCTGATCCACACCATCTAAAACTGGAGGTGCTTCCCTGTTACAACATCACAGCTGCAGGGCAAGGTGGCCTTGACTCCCTGATAAAAGACTCTTATTTTGACTATATTTCAGCCACACTCTATACAACCCCCCCTCCCAATTTCCCACATTAGAAAATGGCAGGCCCGAAGGTCCGATATATGGACCTTTCAGGTCTGACAAATGTTGTTAAACAGGTCATGAAATTCACTCAACTTGGCCTTGCTGAAAAAGAGTTGACATCGTATTAAAATTGTTGCCCATGGAGGTGAACCTCTTGATGACAACAAGACACATAAGCAAAAATAAAGACAATCTAATAAACAAATAAAAAAATAAAAGGGCATAATAATGATATTTTGTTATAACTGACCAAGAAGGTAGCCCTCTTGATGACGATAGGATGGTCAGAGACATATAGGAAAAAATAAAAGTGACAGAAAGAAGAGGAAAGGAAAGGAAAGGAAAGAAGGAAGGAAGGAAGGAAGAAAGGAAAGAAAGAAAGAAAGAAAGAAAGAAAGAAAGAAAGAAAGAAAGAAAGAAAGAAAGAAAGAAAACTATAGTACTAATGTTATTTTATTTTGCTATAGAGGACTATTCCACAAATGTCTCAGAATATTTATTGGGAATCAGAGCTCTGGTGCCCTGGTCACATAAACATCAATCTCAGTCACTAGTTGTGATGATTTTAAAAAATGAGCATCCCAGACAGAGAGACACAATAACACATAAATACAAAAGTCAAAGGGTTTGTTTTTGCTGTCATGCAAATTTCATCATTTGCCTCTTGTTGCTTTATCTACAGGCATGTACACACCTAAGAGCACCCTATTGTGCTATTCTGTTTCAAGGTATTGATTGGAAGGGATCAGTCCCCTTTCATGTTCACTTTGATTCACCGACAAAAGGGCGACCTACAAAAGTGCACCGGACTAAACTGCGGTGACAAAACCGCGAGTTCTAAAGCGCTCCGACGAATGAGCGCTGAATCGCGGCGACAACAGCGCGGCGACAGAAGCGCACTGTAAACCTAAACCTAACCCTAACCCTAATCCTAAACGTAACCCTAACCCTAAATGTAACGCTAACCCTAACCCTAACCCTAACCCTAAACCTAACCCTAAACCTAACCCTAACCCTAACCCTAACCCTAACCCTAACCCTAACCCTAAACCTAAACCTAAACCTAACTCTAACCCTAACTCTAACCCTAACCCTAAACCTAACCCTAAACCTAACCCTAAACCTAACCCTAAACCTAACCCTAAACCTAACCCTAAATCTAACCCTAAACCTAAACCTAACCCTTACCATAACTTAAATCGCCCTTCTGTCAACGCGCTGTTGTAAATCGCCCTTCTGTCACCGTGCTGTTGTCGCCGCGCTGTGTCGGCACATTGATGACATCATGGTTTTAGCGACACGGTTTTGTCAGCGCGCTTTTGTCGTGCACGGTTTTGTTGGGTCACGGTTCACTTTAGTTCATCTAACATCCAGTGGATCAAATCACAACAGGAAAGGCAGCTAACAAATGAAGAATGAAGCTCTCCAGTTACCAAATAGCACCATGCTGAGAAATTATGCATTTCCCCCTTCAGCAGGTCTTATTCTGTTTCCTGAAAGAAATTTTGCTTGTGAAGCAGAAGAGAATCTCAGTGGAATTCTTATGGATAGATTATGTGGTTCTTGTCCATTTTTAGTTAAAAAGTGATCAAGAAGCATGAATGAATGCCCTGTCTTTTGTTGAACTGTTATGCATCTAACAGACTTTAACTTCCACGTCTTCCCATTATCCCATCAAATCTCAAGGAAATACTTCATGGAAAAACCAATGGAACAACTTGCATTTGGAAGTTGTGGGAGCTTCATCACTGGAGGCTTTCAAGAAGAGATTGGACTGCCATTTGTCAGAAATGGTGTAGGGGGGTTGGACTAGATGACCTACAAGGTCCCTTCCAACTCTGTTAATCTGTTAATCTATTTGTTCCTCACAATAAAACTGTTAGCATCACTGAGAGGTCATTGTGCATCTGAGGAATTGTCAATGAACTTCTGTTGTTTCTGGAAGAACCTCAAATTGTCCTCAGATTTAGTGGAGAATTTTAAAAGTCCATTTGTGGGCAGCTCTTTGGAACATGTCATACTGAGATCATGAGGATATGAAAATGATAGCTTTAGAGTGAGTTTGTTCAAATATACACTGATGATCTAATAAGAGAATTTTGAGGAAAGGGAATTAAACTTCTTGCTGATTTTTAAATGTACTTAACAAAACAAAATCTGGCCATATTAAGAGAATATGCAGAACTGAGGAAAATTGCACTACTGTGCAAATCAAGATAAAGAAGCAATTTAATACAGTACTCTTATTATTATTTGTGTTTTTAACTGAGGTTTTTTTTTTTACTCAAAGGCTGCTTAAACCAGTCTTTTCAGTTTTATTGGCAAGATTTTGGAAGTGGTTTCCCATTATCGCCCAATTGGCTTATATCTAAGGGGAGGCTAGAACTTACGGTCTCTTGGTTTCTAGCCTGCTTTCTTAACCTGTACACCGAAGTAAGTGGCTCTCATAATTCTCATAGCCCCTCTATATTGAAAAGACAAGTCCTAAAATGCTCTTGGAAAAAAAGAATGTTTATTATTCATATCTTGAGATGGCCATTATTGCTATTATGATATGAGGGAAATTGGATGCTAGACATCAGCTTTTGAAGTTTCCAAGTTCTTTTCAGCAGGACCAATACAGTGGCCTGGTTTCCCTTTCCTCTTTCTTACCACAGCATGTTGTTGATGACTTTCAAAGTTTTGAATCCCTACTTGTTTCTCCATTTCCTTTCCCATACTGCTAAATTCTGACCATTCTTGATCCTCTTGCACAGCAATTTTTCTGGGTCACAAGATAGCGAGGTAATTATAATATAGCTTTTTTCAATAAAATGGTTTCTCAGGTGCTTCTGAAATTGGCCGTATTAATTCAACTTACCGAGGAATGTTTCACTCAAGGAGGTCTCCAGGCTGTGCTGAAATATGTGAGGATATGGAATGTAAATACAGTTTCCGAGCTCGCAGGAGGTCTGTTTGAAAACATAAAGTGAATTAAACCCAAAACATTTAAATATTAAGTGCTGTGAGCAATGAAAATGTATTAGAAACTTTTTATTTATTTATAGAGGCTAATGCTCATTTTAAAAAACTCATTTTGGAAAGGAAAAGTCTTGCAGTGCCTGTTGAGTGATCAAACTGCTTTATGTCATTGGTGCTCTCGTTGCAAAGATATATAGCTAGGAATGAGAAATGCCGACTGCCAATCCATGCAGAGGCACAGGGAAAAAAACAAAATTGGCTTATTTGAAGTGCCATGGAGAGTTTAGCATGGATTCATGCCTTGAATGCCTGTTGTGTGTGTGGGGGGGGGGAAATACTCATATTTGGAATAAAATAAAATTATAAATATAATTATAAATATTATATTTATAATTGCCAATGAGACAATTAAAGAGCTGTGGTTGTAAAACTGAATAAGACTACAGAGCAGTGGTGGGATTCAGCCATTTCGCACCTATTCGGGAGAACTGGTTGGTAACTTTCTAAGCTGTTCGGAGAACCAGTTGATGGAAGAAATCTCATTTTGTTTTTTTCCACTTTACAGGGCTAATCCTATAAGGAAGGCAGGAAGGAAACATTCTGGTGTTGTTTCTAGCCTAATCTTTATTGCCTTGCTTACAGAAACTGCCTCTCCGCTTAACCCTTATGACATTGTAACAGCTAAGATGAAGCGGTCATCAACGTGAGTGATGTTGAGTTGGCCACGCCCACCCAGTAACATGACTACCAAGCCCCACCTACCCTGCTGGTCATTAGGGCAGAGAACCGGTTGTTAAATTATTTGAATCCCACCACTGCTACAGAGGAATGGAGTGAGAGTCTGTCATATTTTGATCCAACCCCTAGATGCAAAAGTGGCATTGCCCAAAAATAGTGTTAACCTATATGTTTTTTCAATATGCCAGGAGAAATACCAACAACCTCAGATATGCAGATGATACCACTCTAATGACAGAAAGTGAAGAGGAACTAAAGAGCTTCTTGATGAGGGTGAAGAAGGAGAGTGCAAACGTTGGCTTGAAACTCAACATGAAGAAAACTAAGATCATGGCACCTGGCCCTCCCAATTCCTGGCAAATAGATGGGAAAGAAATGGAGGTATCTTCCTGGGCTCCAAGATCACCGCAGATGGGGACTGCAGCCAAGAAATTAAAGGTCGCTTGCTCCTGGGGAGGAAAGCTATGGCAAATTTAGACAGCAAACCAAAAAACAGAGACATCACTCTGCCAACAAAAATGTCAAGGCGATGGTTTTCCCAGTTGCAATATATGGCTGTGAAAGTTGGACCATAAGAAAGGCTGTGCACCAAAGAATTGAGGCCTTTGAACTATGGTGCTGGAGAAGACTCCTACAAGTCCATTGGACTGCAAGGCGATCAAACCGGTCAGTCCTAGAGAAGATCCTGACTGCTCTTTGGAAGGCCAAATCCTGAAGATGAAACTCAAGTACTTTGGCCACCTAATGAGAAGGAAGGACTCACTGGAGAAGAGCCTAATGTCGAGAAAGACTGAGGGCAAAAGAAGAAGGGGACGGCAGATAATGAGGTGGCTGGATGGAGTCACTGAAGCAGTAGGCGTGAACTTAAATGGACTCCGGGAGAGGGTAGAGGACAGGAACGCCTGGAGGAATGTTGTCCATGGGGTTGTGATGGTTGGACATGACTTTGCAACTAACAACAACATGTTCAATATGACATCAATCTGTATTTCACAAATAAAAGTCTGCATGACAAATAGGCACTTTCAAAAAAGAAAAGAAATATCCTGAAATATCCACATTTGCTTTTCCACTTTCCCTCTTGGTGGATCCATGGTAAATCCTTAGCCAGAAGCAGGAAGAAGATGAGCTTGAAGATTCCTGTAAGGTTTATCCTTCCCTGAAAAACTAAACAGAGCAAAAAAGAACAAGTGATGGGTTGGAGAAGGGTTAAACTTTTGCTGTGGCAGAAACAATATAAACAAATATTTTTAGGACTTCTCTCTCTGCATCTATGGACATGTCAGACCAGATCCTGTTCCTCTTTACATAATCCTATCATACCCAGATAAATGGCTCTCTTTTCCTAACAGAGTCCTTCAATGCTTCCCTTGCTGAAAAGGAATGAAATTGGCTTAAGGTAGCAGGGATCCTGCAAAGAGAAATGAAAAGTCAACACTGTAAATTAGCAGAACTACGTAGGTTCTATGTAAATTGGAAACAGACATCCCGCAACATTTTATCACTCTTTTGCTCCTGCATTTGAAATCTCTCTCTCTCTCTCTCTCTTCTCCTCTCTCTCTCCCTCTCCCCCTCTCTCTCTGTCCCTGCCTCCCTGCCTCCCTCCCTCCCTCTCTCTCTTTCTCTCTCTCTCATATATATTTATATGCCTCACTGTTGCTCTTCTTCAGCAAGCTGGAACCCAATGGTTTTTCTCTCAATAAAGTTTTGTGATTTTCCTCCTCAGAGCTGTGTATCATTTTCATCATTCCATGGCACTGACTATTTAAAATATATTGGCAATGGAGGAGTATTTCTTTTCCCATTTGTTAAAGAAGCTTTGTATACCTGCAACAATGTCAAAAGATTCAGGAGAGTCCATTGGAATTGGGCAGCTAATTAATTCAAATAAATAATTCTTCAGAACTTCCTGGAATAGCCATGTAACATATTATACTACTATAGTATACTGTATTCCATACTATATAGGTTAAAGAAGTAAGAGTAAGTCTCAGTTAAATAAAGACTCTTCTAGTATCCACTCCTCCATAAATGCAACCAAGATCTACACTGGAAAATAAACCCAGACAAAGATTCAAAGGCCTTCTAATTCTGCTATCTGATTTCCGGAGCCACATCAAATTTGGAATATCACAAATGCTATACAAACAACAGCATTTCCACAGCAGTTGCTGAACTCTCTACAGGTAATCCTTGTCTTGCAATCGTTCATTTAGTGATTGTGCTAAGTTATAATGGCACAAAAAATTGACATATGTGATTGCTAGACTCTATGGCGCATGTGTCAGAAATGGCACACAGAGACATCTCTGCGGGCACGTGTGCCATCACCAGCTGCTCTTCTGATTTCCGGCGTGCACATGCGCACTGTCCAGTTGGTGTGCGCTGGAGTCCCAGGAACTCAAAGACCAGCATGCACACCAGCCAGCTGATCTTCGGGTTTCCAGTCAGCAGGTCTTCTGGGTTTCCGGCAGGCGTGAAGACCAACTAGCTGGTGTGCATGCACAAGCCAGAAACCCAAAGATCAGCTGGCCAATGTGCGCATGTGCATCCAGGACACATGGATGCACTCACACCTCTGTTTGGGCACTCAGTGCTGAAAAGGTTCGCCATCACTGGCCTAGACATACAGGCTCGGCCTAGGGTAAACCTAGAATTAGGATGAATCAGACCCACACATGAGCCTCAGCCCTCTTTGAGTGTTTTATAAGGAACTTTGATTACCTAAAAAGCCCGATGGAATATGAAATTTGAAACTGTGGTAAAATATAATGCCCTTTGGCATCAGGAGATGCCTGAAGTTTGGCCCCAGGGAGAATCCGTAGATTTGGGAAATTTTGAAAAGAAGAGAAACTACATCCACAGGGGCATGGAGGAGTACCAATAGGATTATTATGTATTATTTTGGATCCTGGAGCAGAATAAGCAAATGCTGAAGGATTGTGGCCTATGGTGGACCCTGTCATTCATTTGACCTTCAGCCCCTTTAATCCATCACCTCCCCAAAACAAAGAATAGCTTTCTTCAGAGCCAGATTTAACATTCTTCCTTCAGCACTCCTCCAGGGCAGGTATAAGAGAACACCTATAGCAGAACGGGTTTGTATGTGTGATAAAGGAGAAGTGGAAGATAATTCACATGTTCTATTACACTGCGAGCTATACAGAGCTTGTAGGTCTGCACATATTCTCCCCTTATTAGAGAGATTGCCAGGGAGGGCAGACCATTTTTATCTAGGCTTCCTCCTCCAGGACACTAACCCGGTTACCACGTATGCAGTGGCAAAGTTCTGTGCTGCTGCAATGTCCATAAGAAAAAAAAAATTGGCTACAGAAGTATAGTACCATCTTGTACCAATTATCTGGACATCCCTCTAACAATCTTTGGACCATTATGTTATTATCCGCTTTTAATGTAAATACTTTTAATTATATTTTAATGTTAGTATTTTTTAACATAGTGTAAAAACTAATGTGTATTGCTGGTCTTTGACCGTAATAAAGATCTTACTTACTTACTTACTTACTTACTTACTTACACTTTAATCCAACCACCCAATAAGGGTCTCTATCCCATCATGGGACATGTTTCTATAGGAAGGGGGGAAACCGAGAAGATTCTTATTTATACCCTTTTTTCTACTGCTGATATGTATATCTGGAAGGACCAGCTTGACTCTTACACAGAAGCCACCACATTTACACTCTTAGTTTTTTCCCATCAGTCACACTCATAACCCTAATTGAGTGAAACTGCAGATCACACTAGATATTTTTTCTTATGGCCAAGGAGAGGCAGGCTGCGGGCTGCTGAAGAGGAAAAGTCTCCTTTTCCTGAGACTGATCCCAAGAGGTAGATAAACAACTAGGAAATCCCAGATTATGAATGGTTGAAAGAGTTCCAGGATCTAGTTGTTTGTGCTTTGCGAAATGATATTCCCGAACAGAAAAAACTGGGCAAGGTCTGTAATGGCTATCTTCTGAAAGTCCAAGTGACTTCCTTGAGCACCTTTATCAGGCCTTTCAGAAGTACAGGCTAAAGTACTGTGTTCCATTTGGGATTGCCAAGATGTTTTGAATAGCTTTGAAAAGCAAAGTTAAGAGCATCTTAAGCTTTTCCAATTTCTCTCCTACATGTTTGGCTGTCTTTATTAAAATCAGTGCAGTGGACGCTGAAAAACTTATTTTTCCAGATACTGGTAGTTGTTAAAATAAAAATCCATCTTGGCCACAACACATTTTCAATATATATTTTCTTTTTTAGCCTTGAAGTGACAAGCAATCAGTTTTGTCAAGTTGTCAAAATGCTTCTGCCTCTCTTCGGCACACTCACAGTTTCCAATACAATTTGCCACAAGCAGCTTAACTGTGAGATTATGTCACAGCAAGTGGTAATTAACTGCTCCATAAAGATAGAACAGTAATCTTTCAGCTCAGAAGCAAATAGAGGGCATTTGTAATTCCCAGAATGATGGAAGGGTCCTTTCCTTTTCTGCAGATAAAATGTTGCTAGTAACATTTCCTCACAGGTTACAAAAGCTATGAAGCATTCAATTTGAGCAAGGAAGATCATCACTCATTTCCTATATTTTAAAGATATTTTTTTTTATTTTCAAAACAAACACAACCCATAAAATCTTCCTTCTTTACATACTGTAGAAAGTGTATCACTTGGTTACAAAAGGCTTTTGTGCATCTCTTCCACAGTCATCAAGCATAATTCATATTAACTCAAGTATTTTAACTCAGATATTTATTCATGTTACCGTCATCATATCTCCATTTTCATTTGACTATAATTGTTTAAACGTCCTTCATCATAAAATATACCAAGAATTAATACATAACCACATACTGGCATTTACTATTTATAAAATCCTCCAATAACACTGAATCCTTATGTCCTATTCTAGCTAAACATCCATAATATTTAATAACAAAATTTTCTAATCCTCCTTTCCAAATCACTGTTTACAATTTACATCCAGTTTCCTTATGTTGTGTACACACACACACACACACACACACACACACACACACACACACGTGTTGCACGTTGTTATCATTATCCCTCCTTTATTTGACTATATCCTGTATCATAACATATTCCCCCTAATAATCAAGACTTTACTGAATCTAACTTACTTCTTTTTTATTAACCTTTATATATAATCCAAAAGGATTTCTAATCTTCATTTCATGGGTACCATTCAATATTCATATCCAATTATTACTTATCATAACACTACACATTGTATACATTATTTTCATTATCAATTATTTATTTGACTATATCTATTGTCACTAAATTTTACTATGTCAGTAGTGTTATCAATGATGTTGCTAATAAAATTTCTCTCTTTAAATCCATACATTCTTTTGTTTTTTCTTCTTCTGTTTCTTGTCATCTGGGGTAGAGTTCCCCTCCATTTAATTCCTCTTTCAGTATTCTACTCTTTTCATTTTCAGAAACAAACCAATCACCATAAATATCAGCAAATTTAATTTCTTTATAGTCATTTTCCTCTTCAATTTTTAGGATTCTAACCACCACTTTTTCCACTAGATAAACCTCTCCAACTTCTTCATCATATTTTACTGTTAGATGCTCTAAGTCTTCCAACTTCTTCTCTATCCTCTCAAATGTGTTTGATGATTTCTGAATTTCTAAGAATATATTTTGCAGACTTAAAGGTTTTTTCTGCTGTTGAAATTGTGCCATTATCTCCAGCTAACAAACACTGCTGCTCTAGCTTGGAAGGTTTTAACAAGATTAAGCATAAATTCACAATAAAGTTTTATTTTCACTTTTCTCTAGTTAAAGATATACTTCAAGGGGACATTTGTATGCTTTTCTTCTTATCACTCTTTTTGAGCAGACACAAGCAGATTTTGTGAATTGCTCACTCTGAAATAAGGATGTTTGGTCAGTGTCTACAAAGCGGTATCTATTGTAGTCCTTGTGGTCCTAATTTATCTTATTTATTTCCTTCATCTCTTTTAAACTTCTTGAAGTGATCTCAAGCACATGGAATTCAATTATTTTGTTTATCTTTAACTCACATGAAATGGTCGTACGCCATTTGTTTTAGGCTGAGGTTTTCATGTGGTCTTTGCCGGTAGTGGAACTCCAAATGCATGTCCAGCTATTAAAAAGACATAGGTCGAGTCAAAGAATGAATGATTGGATTTAAATATATGCAGAACTAAAATTTATGAAATCAAAATAATTGGTCTTCTTGTATTTAATTTCCCCCCAGTTTCCTTTCAAAATTGTAATTCAGCAAGACGTTTTAGGGGGCTGTTTTGAGGAATGTTCATGGCTGGAAAAAAAAGGTACGTTTCTTCTCTACTGGATCCACATTCACTCAGGGATGGATGTCTCCCCTAACTCTTATTTTATTTTTTTATTCATTGATTAAAATGAAATAGTCCACATAGTTACATCCCATTCAGGGATTTCATAGCTTTCTCCTCTTGTGAAAGTCAAAATTATACTCACAACCACAATTGCATGGCCTGCCTTTAAAAACAACAAGAAGCTTCACTTGGCACAGAATTCAACAGTCCAGATGTTCAGCAACTGTTATCATTGGAAGCACATGGCACCTGTTGTGAGACCTGCATTAGCTTACATAATAGCTTTGGGGTGTAATTATATACCGGTGTTAACCTAGAAAGTCTATATGACTTAGCACCAAGTTATCTATAGAGCAACATTTCCTAGTGAACTCAATCAAACCATATCTACTTCAAAATTTTGAAGTTAATTGTGGCTCTGGGGTGTTTAGCTACATACTTTTCTTCTAAGGATCCAAATAGAGGATTTCTGTTTTAAATCAAGTGGTTAAATGATCTGGAAATATACAAGTAGACCAAATTCTATGGAAAAGTGTATTCATGAATCCAGTTAATTGTTGGAGCAACATTGGAGAAGTGATTCTACAGGCAGAGAAAGCTGTTTATGAAACCCCTCAACTGAAAGGATCTGCCTCTTGAAATTGCTAATTAGACAAGTGATTATAGGAAGCATCACATGCAATTTCTATGCTTGTCTCAGAATCTGCACTAAACCCAGCAACCTTGGAGATTAGTACAGTAAGAATCCTTTGGGTTTTTTTTTGTCTTTGAAGTTAATAGTTAGCCAAATCAGATGTGCCGGGTCTCTGCTCTGCCACACAGAAATGTGTAACTACCCTTTTTAAATCAATGTGCTGTGAGCAATGGAAGAAAAAGCTTGGTGATGATTGATCTGTATGTTTTCAAAGCAAGGGAGAGGAGAGATTTAGTCATTAATGCCTCATTTGTCAAAATTATTACTTTCAGTTGGACATCTTCTATGTGAATCACAAAGGTAAACAACTAAAAATGTTTAAAATGATGGCAGGAGGTAACGTCAATGAACTTACCTCCATAACAAAATTCTTAACCTACATTTACCCTCCAATATGGAAATAGCAATCCACTTCATTTCACAAATTACTAAATAAAATAAGTTTTCCAAAGCTGTTTCAGGATGTGCCGAGGTGGCGCAGTGATTAGGGTGCAGTACTGCAGGCCACTTCAACTGACTGTTATCTGCAGTTCAGCGGTTCTAATCTCACTGGCTCAAGGTTGACTCAGCCCTCCATCCTTCTGAGGTGGGTGAAATGAGGACCCAGATTGTGGGGGCGATATGCTGACTCTGTAAACCGCTTAGAGAGGGCTGAAAGCCCTATGAAGCGGTATATAAGTCTAACTGCTATTGCTATTGCTATGTGACATTCTTATTTCAGGCTTTTATTTATTTTTTATGTGATTCACAGATATGGAATAGTTGGGGGTTTATATTAGTATATATGAATCAGTCTAATTCTGGCCTATATTTGCTTTGAATTTGCACAGTTATAACTCCAAGATATCTGCTATCTGTATCAGTCTGTATTTTTAAAAATCACTTCTTATGCATTTTTTCTAATACGTACATTTGCCTATGATCTGTGTTGTAAAAAATATATAGAGAGAAATATAGCATCCAAAGGATAACTGGATTACACTGTACATCTGGGATGTAAAAATCACGGTAATCTTAAATTGCAGACCAGTTTTGGAGTGGATTCATTTTTCATTCACTCATCTTCACAAAAAACAAAATTTGCAACAAAATAGGAAGATGCCTTATACTGGATTAAAGAATTACTTCACCTTGTCCAGTAATATTCCTTTCAATAGGCAGATACTGTCTAGATATTTCAATAGAATGTGAAACCTCTATGAAAGATTGACTTCTATGAAATTTGCGGCAATCAAGAAATCCCCATTCAGTTTGAAATTGGACTTAAATTGTGATACTCTTGTGGTATCACCTGAAAATCCATGGATTAATTATGATTGCAGATTTACTCATAAATTAAATCTAATTTACAGAAATAATACAATCAGTTTGTTACAGTACTTGTGAATATAGCTGGTTGTTCGGTTGTTGTTCACACCTTTTTAATTCTGTGAAAATATTTGTGTAATTTACGTTTATAGTCAACATTTCCACCATCACCTTTCCCTTTTACCATATTTATGCATGCAAGGATTCTTGTATTCTCATTATTTTCCATTTTCTTTTGGTCTTTTGCTGAATCAAGTCAATTGTACAATACTGGACCAAGCTTTCTATTCTAAAACAGAGTAATTTTCCATAATTTATGCAGAAGAGGCATTTTCATTATTTTGTCTGTTTACTGAAGTCAATTGGAAGTACAGTTGGCACACAAAAAATACGTACAACCAAAGTCATATGTGGGTCATAATAGACTGTCATCAATAACATGTACCTTTGTGGCAGCAATTTAAATAAAACAATTCCTAGAAGAAAATTCTAATTTAAATATCCAGTGATGGCTTCTTTTCTAGAGAAATGAGATCATACTTGTTGTAAATGTGGGACAAATGAGAGCCCATTATTTAATAGCAAATATCAGCAAGGACTCTCTTCCCAGTTTTTTCTATTTTGAACAATGGAATCATGCAAAATAGACCATCCTTTCAATTTGGTGTAGTAGAGTATATTATGACAAGCTGGCTCTTCCTGGAATGGAAAACACTATAATTTGGCAGCATCACTGCAATTCCAGTGTTGGAAATTACATTAACCATGAATGGTCTCTTTGATCAGACGGATTTTTCCCCCAAAATAAGGGGTGGGGGAGAGGTAAGTACAGCAACACAGGCAGTTGCATGCTGAAGGTCCTCTGTTCAGTACATGCAGGGATTAGAAAAAAGGAGTGGACAGCAGTTTATGAAAGGTCTTCTTTTTTTATTACATAAACCACACATATACACAATAATAAAATAAAAAAAAACACACACAGAGAGAAAAAAAAACATCATCACATACAGCATGTCGTTTGGTTACAGGTGTTTTAACATTTATCATTCTTATACATTTATTATTTCATTTAATAAGTTATAATATACTGTTTGGGTTGCTTTATTTACCATCCCTTCCTCCTGTTGTAACACCACCTTATTTTCCCTTTCTTTTCTCCCTCCCTCCCTTCTCTTCTTTCTTCCTTCCTCCTCTCCTTTCCCTTCCTTCTTCCTGTACCTTTCTCCTACTCACGCTCTTCCTCTTCCCCTTTCTAACCTCTCTCCTCCTCCTTTCCATCCTCCTCTCCTTACCTCTTTCTTTTCACCCTCTCTCCTTTCTCTACTTCCTTTCTCCTCTCCTTCCCCTTCCTTCTTCCTGTACCTTTCTCCTACTCATGCTCTTCCTCTTCCCCTTTCTAACCTCTCTCCTCCTCCTTTCCATCCTCCTCTCCTTACCTCTTTCTTCTCACCCTCTCTCCCTTCTCTACTTTCTTCCTTCCTCCTCTCCTTCCCCTTCCTTCTTCCCTTACCTCTCCTTTGCTCCTGCTCTTCCTCTTTCCCTTCCTACTCTTTCTCCTTCCTTTTCTCTCCCTTTATGAAAGGTCTTGATGTTACATTGGAGACAACTGTGCCCAATGTTAGGATGTTGCATAATGCAGTTTCCTCTCTCTCTTCTAGTGCAGTGCTATATTAAGCCCAAAGATTTATATTAAGACAATGTTCAAATATTGCAAAAAAGATGGGACTCCGCAGGCAAAGAGATCATCCAAAGGAATGGGGTATCCAAAGGATGGGGTAACCTTCAAAGGCATTGCTAGTATGCAGGAGGGAGTCCGCAGTCATTTGAACCTCTAGCCTCTTCCTTTGATTTTCAGTTGTTATCAAGAAATCTAAATGAACATTTCCCACATCCCTGGGTATGTTTTTGAGGAAAGAAAGTCATTTTTCTATCAAGAAATTATAGATCCACCTCTTGATTATTTATAGAACACTTTTTGGTGTGTTTATTATGCATTCTGTTTTCAGTCTTCCTCCAAACCACAGCCCACAGTAATGGGACTTACAACAATGATACCACTCATATCAGATCTGAGATATCAGACATTATTTGGCAAGGAATTGATTCCTTCCTTTTACACACTTTTCTGTTCAAGGATGGATTGCATTGTTTTCTCCTGAAAATCCCAGAGCTGTTTGACTGTATTGATTGACTAGGAGGAGGGAAACTTTTGTTTGGAATAACTGTTTCAATGTTCTGTGGCTAAGTTTGTTTTTTCCTCTACTTTGTATAGATTTATTTGGTGTGCCAGCTAAAGCATTTCCTGGATCAGGAAATCTGTGTCACAGCTATTTATATATTTGGACTACTGCAGTACACTCGATCTAGAGCTAGAAGACCCCCTGGAAGCTATAGCTGGATGGAAGGAGTCATGGATGTAACCTTCTTCATTCATATAACACCACCTTTCCATGAGTTATACTGCTTACCAATTTCAAAGTGTTAGTTGTTATCTATAAAAGTCAACTTTCTGTAGAGTAATTGTCATCCCGTATATTGTTTGTTTGTTTTTCTTTGTTTTTATTGCAAAGGAAAATGTCTGGGCTGGCATTTACCTCTTTCATTGCAATGGTTGACACTTATCCTGGAATCTGTCCAACCCAACCTAATCTGACCCTAACCTTAGCTCTAATCTGAAGTGTTTTTGTTTGTTCTGAAAGTGTAGGGTGAGATAAGAGGGGAAATGAGCATCTTCAGAACATCCAGAGGTGAGCCCATTTAAGTCACAAGAATGTGGACTGGATCAGCCCACATCCATGTCACAAGCATTTTGAGGTCTTGTATCATACTAATGCTAATCAGATCACAAGTGGAAGCTATTAAAGTGCCCCAAAATTCCACAGCCATTATCTGAAAGGTGAGCCACCATTTCCATTAGATTCTAGGTATTTCCTTCACTCTAGAGCAGGGGTGTCAAACTGGCGAGCTGCAGACTGGATGTGTCATGCGCAGGCCACACCAACCCCAGCTCTGTGGAGGGAAAAAACATCACGAAACATCATGTGATGATAACGTGACACCACGAGTTTGACACCCGTGCTTCAGATTCATTTTGGCCTTTATTTGGTGTTGGTATTTATTTATTCCAACCCTCCTTCCATGAACGTCCTCACAATTTCTAATGTTGGATTTCCCCCCCCTACTCCACCCTAGTACTGTGAAGCCATTACCATGGCAACACCACAGTGCTGTACAGTAGAAGCCATCTTAAGGCAGTACTTTAAAAGTTGTTTTAAGGCATAACAGGCTCTTAACAGAACACACACCCAAGGGATGTTAGGGGTGTCTTATCCCTACAGTATTTGTTTCCAAAAGGTAAGTAATCTGTGTATCAAGTTTGGTTGAAAATTGCTCAAGGCGTTCCAGAGTTATCTGGAACATACACAGCCATTTTTATATAGATAGATTTTTGTCTTTCAAACCACACAAATGTTTAGCTTTGGACTTTTTGCTTCTAGGAGCAAGGAAGTACTTTTATTTGTTATATTGGGGGTATAGCATTCAAAGACTTCAGAAAGTAGTTCAAGACATGCATCCCCCTCCCTTTTAACTATCTCTTGGGAAATTTTAGTCTTAAAGCTTGAATGTTTTAAGAGATTTTATGGATGAAAAAGACATGTTACCCAACAAATTCCACAAAAATGCAGAAAGAACAAGGTGAAACAATTTTGCCCATCTTTTCTAGGAGTAAATAGCTGATTTGTTGTGGTAGTTAAGATATCAGTCTAAGAGCCGAGGTGGTGCAGTGGTTAGGGTGCAGTACTGCAGGCCACTTCAGCTGACTGTTATCTGCAGTTCAGCGGTTCGAATCTCACTGGCTCAAGGTTGACTCAGCCTTCCATCCTTCCAAGGTGGGTGAGATGAGGACCCAGACTGTGGGGGCGATATGCTGACTCTGTAAACCGCTTAGAGAGGGCTGAAAGCCCTATGAAGCGGTATATAAGTCTAACTGCTATTGCTATTACTATAGAATGCAGGTGATTGTGAGTTGGAGTCTTACCTTAGGCACAAAACCAACTGAGTGACTTTGGACCAGTCACTCTTTATCAATCTAGATAGGAGGCAATGACAAATAACTTCCGAAATCTTGCCAAAAATCTACATGGATTCATCCAGGCAGTTACCAGGAGTAAATATTGACTTGAAGCCATCATACAACAGAAGAAACAATACAACTTCAGGAGTCCTTAGGAGCTATAAAGAGTCAATGCATCTTGTGGGATCTACAAGGAATTGGTCAGCTACCTCTGGCTTTAAAAAAAAATCTAATTTTCTTTAAAATAGGCTGGTTTTTAAGGATGTTTTCTAAAGTTACACAAAATACTGTAAGTTTTCCTATTCAAAAAGTAACTTTTAAAGTCTTCTTCATTAGTGACAATGTAGTAGTCTCCCAGCTTTTCCAATATTCTTTCCGTAAACAACTTTGATGGCCAGAACACCCTGGAGTTCTACTTCAATATATATGGAGATTGCCAGGATGAGAAAGGCTGTATAAAGTGTACTTTCATCTCTTTCTCTTATGTATTACCTTGATAATTGATTTGAAAACAGAATTTACAGAATTAGAACCAACATCTTATTATCTACTGATTTTGCTGTTCTGCTAGTCTGTGTTTGTTTGTGATCCTTTTCTAAAGCCATCTACAGTGATTAAGCTCATTGAGTATAAGCATTGCTATTAGTGGGGGGGGGATCACCTTTTGTCAGAAATGATTTTGCCTGTGCTATCTTGACCTATCCTCAGTTTGAAAAGCTTGCTTTGCTAGAATAGATTAGCTAATGAATGCCAAACTATGACTATCACTAAGTGTTGTATCTTATGATTTATGATGAATGTATTTTTATGATTACAATCAGGGGTGGGTTCCTGCCAGTTCTAACCTCTTCTATAGAAGAGGTTCCACAAATCTACAGTGCCATTTAGAACCGGTTCCAGGTTTCTCCCCCCGCCCGTCTGCTCATCATCAAGATGAAGAGCGAGAGGAGGAATTCTGGGAGTTGAAGTCCACAAGTCTTAAAGCTGTCAAGTTTGAACACCCCTGAGGTTTTCTCTCTCTAAAGGGTTAGGGGTACAAGGGTCTTGTAGCTTGACAGCTTTAAGACTTGCGTGCTTCAAATGCCAGAGTTCCTGAGCCAACATTTTGGTTGCTAAGCAAGAGCATTGTTAAGTGAGTTTTACCACATTTTACATGTTGTCCACAGCCACCCAGTGTCATGGCTGGCAAGCCACTCCCACCTGGTCACATGGCCAGCAAGCCAATCCCACAAAGCAGGCCACACCTACAGAAGAGGTTCTAAAAAATATTGAAACCCACCACTGATGACAATGATCATGATTTATCACTTATAGTCTTTATGTACACTGAGAGCTTATGTACCAAAGACAAATTCCTTGTGTCTCCAATCACACTTTACCAATAAAGAATTCTATTCTATTCTATTCTATTCTATTCTATTCTATTCTATTCTATTCTATTCTATTCTATTCTATTCTATTCTATTCTAACAAATATAAGTAGTCCTCAACTTACGACAATTGAATTTCTATTGCTAAGTGAGACACTTGTTACGTGAACTTTGCCCCATTTTATGATCTTTCTTGCCAGAGTTGTTAAGTGAATCACTGCTGTTGTTACGTTAGTGACATGGATGTTAAGTGAATCTGACTTCCCCATTGACTTTGCTTGTGACAAGATCAAAAAAGGTAATCACATGACCTTAGGCCCCTACAGTCATCATAAATATGACTCAGTTGGTAAGTATCTGAATTTTGATCACGTGGCCATGGGAATGCTACAATGGCCGCAAGTGTGAAAAATAATCATAAGTCAATTCTGTCAGTGCTGTTGCAATTTTGAATGGACACCAAATGAACTGTTCTAAGTCAAGAACTACCAGTAAATCCCCACAAATGAACAAGACAAGGGTTTTGCTTGAAGTTTTGAAAGACTGAAAAATCCAATGCTTTTTTAAGAGATCCAGCTCATAAAAAATGTCATTTAAATAAAGGTTTCCATAGGCCAAAATCTGAATTCGGGATATTTGAATAGCTGAGGATTCAGCTATTTAGATTTGGGATCTAATGACCCAGTCAAAGGTGAGAAGATCTTCATAAGAAAGGTGGAAAATTTCACCTTTTCATCAATATGAAAAACCCAATAGGCAAGGGATCTTTAGAATCCTTTACTACTGGAAGAGTTTACTGCAATAGTCAAAACTGAGCAAGCCACTTAATTTTAACGTCAAAGTTCAAAAGGAAATGGGAGAAAAGCTATTAAGGCCTAACAGATACTGAGAGTGGCTAAAATGATTATAGCAATCTTTGGCAACAAGGAGGGGATCTGTGTGTTTCTACAAATCAGAGGGAGGTGGAATATATGGAGCTAAATTCACGATAAATAGTTGGGAGGGAGAAAGGAGATGAGATGAGCGGGGGGGGGGGAGGAGGAAGGAAATATCACATATTTTGCAAAGTATTGGTTTGCTCTATGGACAGCTCCCAATTTGCATAGGCCCTTTAGGGATGCCTCTACTCTTCGTGTTATGCATGAATTAGCGCCTCCCTTTCATCCAGCAGAAGCCTGATTAAACTGAAAGGTTTCTCCTTTCTGCTCTGTTAAAATCTGATTTTGGCAGCTGGGCCGAACAGCAGAGAGCAAGAGAATCCGATGATGACACTGGAACTGATAGAGGAGGTGGGTGGATGGGTAAGTAACACAAGAGCTTCTAGTCCTTTTCGATGCTTTCTATATTCAACTGTGAATATAGTTGATCTAGAAGATATCAAGAAGAGGGGCAGCAATTAGAATCTGTACATATTTCTTTATTCCACAGGAACTAAGCATCACTGTTGTCTTGCGTTCCAGATAGACCTTTACATTTCTAATTTCATATTGGCTGAATGGAAATAGATTTATTTATGTAAGCAAGCCATAGAGATCATGATCACATGGCATCGGACCTGGGTACCTGAGAGACCGCCTCCTGCCGATCACCTCCCATAGACCGATTAGATCTCACAGGTTAGTCTTCTCCGGATTCCATCTGCCAGCCAATGTCGGCTGGTGACTCCTCGGGGGAGAGCCTTCTCTGTTGCAGCTCCAGCCCTTTGGAACGACCTCCCCGTGGAGATCCGGACCCTTACTACCCTCCCGGCCTTCCGCAAAGCCATTAAGTCCTGGCTGCTCCAGCAGGCCGGGGGGCTCTCGAAATATCCAGCCCCACGGAAACTGTGACTGTTGTGTATTTTAAAGTGTTGTTTTGTGTATTTATCCCCTTTCCTTGTTTATTGTAAGCCGCCCGGAGTTCTTCGGGAGTGGACGGCATACAAGACCAATAAACAACAACAACAACAACAACAACACATCATCAGCAAAGATTATCTGGACCTCTCCCATGAAATACCTGTTGCATATTTTTTTTTACTTTGGCACATGACAAGATTAGTGATCTCACAGCTTCCAAACATTGTGATATGCCATGGCAATTATATCAAGTCAAGTTCTGGAAAGCATACCATGAGAACACTTTAGGGGAGTTAGTTTGATTTTGTTTTATTTAAGGAAAATAATTACATTTGCGCTGTCCAAGATTTATCCCGTCCTATATATCTCACTCTCTGGATCCCACACCCCACCCATGCAGCCCAGCTGATTTCTGTGCCTCACCCTCTCTACTCACTGTGGTTGCCCAAGAAGGTGTGCTGGAAGCTGTGCACATGAAATTGTCGTGTGTTTGAAGCTGCACACAAGCGTGGAAAGCGCCTGCACTCAAATTTTTGGTTCTGCACTAGGCAAACTGGTTGTTCAATGATGTGAAGCTCATCTCTGATTTAACCCCTCTATGTTTCATTGCATTTCTATTTTAAAACTTTGAAAAATGGTGCCCATATGAGTTGGGGTTTTGCTCCTAAATTTTGAAGCAATGATTGGAGAAAGATATAAAGTCTAGTATTCATATAAAAATAAGAGACCTTGTGTGTGTTCTATAAGGTACAGGTTACCCATCACCCATGTAAAGGGATGATTTTTTTTTCCTGGATAAGTCAAGAAAAGCCGTATACAAAGTATGGTAATCAATCCCCTTGCTTAATGGAGGAGTTAATGTCAATAGACAGTAGGCCAGAGATCTCCAAATAATAATGGTGATCCCTAGTTTTAGCCTACATTTGATTTAAAGCACTACACAATTTTGGTCATTTGATCACTGAACATTTTTAGAATTTGCACACAAGGCTTTGGGAAGCTCCTCTTCAACTAGAGTATCTGTGATAGCTGCTAAATAAGCTTTGCGACATGAGATTATTTTGAAAAAGGTTTTTCTGAGAGCAGAAACTTAAGCCCCAGCTTCAGTCCAATGCAAGGATTACAGAGTCGTTAAAAGAAAATAAATACTGAAACCCCTTTGTTTCTTTAAACATTCATATAATACTAAAGATACTGAATTTAGATGCTGTTATCTAAAATGGAAGCATAAACAGGAAAAATAGACAAAAGACTTGTGCAATATCCAGATTTCCCACATTAACCTATGAACACCAATTTAGTTGAGTTAAAGAAATCTGTTCCCTCTATCTATATATGATTAGATTAGATTAACAGAGTTGGAAGGGATCTTGTAGGTCATCTAATCCAACCCCCTGCTCAAGCAGGAGACTATACACCATTTTTGACAGATCGCAGTCCAGTCTCTTCTTGAAAGCCTCCAGTGATGAATCTCCCACAACTTCTGAAGGCACTGTCACTGTCAGAAACTTTATCCTTATTTTTAGGTTGAATCTCTCCTTGATTAATTTCCATCCATTATTTCTTGTCTAGCCTTCGAGTGCTTTGGATGTGTATATGTATGTATATTTGTGTGTAAATTTATGCCTCTCTATCTAGAATCACACTCTAAGAAAAACAAGGTAGATAATAAAAGATATATTAATTTAATTAATAGTTATTGTTTTATTGAACATTACTTCCTTATTCCAACTATTTTGTCTTGCACATGAACCATACCAAACATATAACTAACTTCACAGAGATGCAAACATACATATATTGCTTTCCATCCTACCAGAATAAATAACAAAACGATGATCAAAGCAAGATACAGGCAGGGAAATGAGATAGCCATGTTAGGAAAGGAGATGTCAATATGTGCTTGCAACCCTACCAGTTGGGCAAGACCAAGAATCAATTTCTTGGGAAGGCAAACATTATTTTTATTGAGAATGGCTACAACAAAAAGTTAAATCAAAACTTATTATGTCCAGATAACTCTATAAATGAAATACATGACCATATAATTATTTGTTCTGGCCCCCCTCGTCCCACACCAACACACACTCCAAGCCAAAGATTAGTTACGGCATTTAATTAACAGACAGACAGGTCCTTGGCAGCAAACAGGCACAGACAAGCTTGGGCAGCAGTCCAGCACAGATAAGGCTTGGCAGCAATCCAGCCTGCCAAGCTCACAATAATGTTCTCCAACATTCGTTTCTGTGTTGACTTCTGCAAAAGGGGCGTGTGCACAAGCAGTCCTTTTATAGTCTGGAGAGGAGCCTAAGTACCACCAGCTGAGTGCAATTACCTCCTGCAACTGCACAACTGTTCCTGACGCCTATTAGCTCTTCGGTGCCAGGCATCCAGGAACAACTCACTGCTGGCATCCGGCTCACTCTCCCTTGTCTCCTCCCCACTGGTCCAAGGCTCAGGTGCCTCCTGGTGGCCAACCAGCCTCTCTGTGCCCTGTTCGGAGTCGGAACCCTGTCCAGGGTCCTCCACATCCTCCAGAGCCGACTCATAGGGCCCCTCGCTGTCGGACTCTGGTGGCAGCTCCAACGGCTCCTACTGGGCCACAATACTTAACCATATAATTATTAATACAAGCAAAAGTGCATAAAATACAGCAAAATTGCATAGAAACAAAACTAGTAATAATAATATCAATAACAGTGGGAATTGACAAAATTTGTAGAAACCTTCAATCAGAGATAGGATGACTAGAACAAATGATGGCAGAATATAAGACTCTGGAAAGCTGTGTCAAGGTAATCCTGCGAGTCTGATTGTGCTGTTCTTTCCTCCTCCTTATACTTTAGTGACTCAGAAAAGTCCATGTCCGGACCACCTCGAATGTTACTATACTGTTCTTGACTTTAAAAATGTATATATCTGGGGGTGGGCTTCAAAAATTTCAGCAACGGGTTGTCTGCCCGGTTGATGGGTGATGGCCTAGTCGGCCTCCTTCACCACAGGGTGTATGTGTGTTCATCTTCCCCAGGCTCCAGAGCTTTCCTTGAGCCTCGGGGGGGGGGAACTGCCTACCCCGGGCTTCGGAGGCCCTCCAGAGGTCAGAAACAGGCCCGTTTTCCCTGCTCCCCAAGCCTCTCCACGGATCCTCCACTTACCTCGAATCCAAAATGGGTCATGTGGAGGCTCCCGGGAGGGGAGGAGTTTGGTGGGGGGTGGGCAGAGTGGGGACAACCAGGGGTGGGATTTGGAGGTTCCCCAAACTGGCCATAACGTTGGCTACTGGTTCTCCCAAATCTGGGCAAAGCTATAGCAGTCCACCCCTGTAACATGTCCCAGGATAATGTTGCTGTATCCAATGTGGGTCACCTCATGAGGATCAGAGGTTTAATCTTCTGAGCTTTCAGACTCATGCTAGAGGCCATCTTCAGGGAACTTCTCTCTAACAGAATGTGTGGAATGTTTCACCTTGTTTTGCCTAAATAACAATTGCTTCATATCTCCATCAAGGTCATTTTCCTGACTCTTACAAGTGGGGAAAAAATAATGAATAAAGAGAAGAGTTATCTGGGCTGTGAAAAGGAAGGAATGATGGAGAAGCCCTCTTTGGCAAGAACTGAAGGTCAGCCAACAAGAAATCATCCTTTTTTCAAAAACATCCGAGAAGTCATTTTCAGCTCTTTGCATTCCCATCCATTTGTACCTGTTTGTTTTCATCCGTGTATTCTATTCTTCTCGACGAATGTTAGATGCTTTTACTCCCCAATTCAAAGGCAATGAACGTGTTTGCAAATATGGCAATCATGATGGTGATGGCAATACAAAACCAGAACATGAGAAGATAGCAGTAGACTTATATACCGCTTCATAGGCCTTTCAGGCCTCTCTAAGCGGTTTACAGAGAGTCAGCATATTGCCCCCAACAATCTGGGTCCTCATTTTACCCACCTCGGAAGGATGGAAGGCTGAGTCAACCCTGAGCCGGTGAGATTTGAACCGCTGACCTGCTGATCTAGCAGTAGCCTGCAGTGCTGCATTTAACCACTGCGCCACCTTGGCCACTGCGCCACAGATGCCCTGTGTGCTATGCAAACCTAATTTTACATTTTGTTTCTCATCCCACCAGGCTACAACACTGGATACAATAGGCTTTAGAAATAATTGCAGATGGGTATTGTGGAGCATAAAGCCATTCTGTGTGCAGAGTGCCAGTTTACACTAAGACTTATTTTAAATGAGACTCTTTTAATGAGGGTACGGTATCTATAATCTAGCCACAAGCAGGGAGGAAAGCAATGGGGTTGCATAAGTTACTCTATAGCCAAGGGCAGCTGTAACATTCCACACGTATATTACCAAACATACGACTTTGTTCAAGTAATTACACTGCCATTCAATAAAAAATGAATCATTACTTCAGCAATAAATGTCATTTATATGCTTTTCTGTGTTGCACATCTGAATAAATTGGATTCATAAATATGACTCCTTGAAATAATGCTTCCCCCTTCCCCCACCTCTCTGGTTTTCATCAGAACCATTTTTAGAATCTAATATCGTTGACTGGCTGACACCGTAAGGGGAAGCATTTTACAACCTGCACTCTCTGTGGGCTAGAATTAAAGGGAAGGTTATATAAAAGATGTCACAAAAATAAGCAAAACAACGAGCACCTAACAATTTGGTCTTAGGGCTGATGGTTAGATCTAGTCATATTGCAAACATAAACCTGAGCAATAATGTTGATTTTTATTGAGAATCATTTTCAGGTTTTTATTTAAAATTATAATGTTGTAGGTAGGACTGAGAAGAAAGCAAGTATTTTCGAAGGTTCTTGTCCTCCACATACAATGCTGAATTTCTGTATGAGATGCAGAATTAGTCTTTTGATTATACAAAGTGTGCATTTTACAGATGATGGGGAAAGAAATTCCTCTTTACACTTGGAGCGAGATGGTGAGGTGCTCCCAAATTATTATTTTTAACAAATGGTGGTCCTCTAAGAATAAAATCAATCAGTCCTTCCATCCATCCGTCCTTCCTTCAATTCTTCCTTCCTTTTTATTTCCTTCCTTTGAATCAGCATTGATTTCTGGCAAATGTCTAAACAAGTCCCTGTAGTTTTCTCAATAAGATTTTGGCAGTGGTTTGCCCTTGTCTGCTTCCCAGGGTTGAAGAAGAATGATAGCCCAAGGTGACCCAGTTCTCCAGCCGCCTCAGGAAACATTAGAATTTATGGTCTCCCATACATTTTTAGACTGTTACCTTAACCACTACACTGAACTGGCTTTCTTTGACAGAGATGTAGTGAATACTTATTTGACTTCAAGTCATAGCATTCTACTATATTTCCTGTTTGTGACTAGAAATCCCCTTGTGATCTAGAGAACCTGGCTGTTGGTTGTTTACTACTCTCTATATATGTAGGGAGCAAGTCTGAAGATTCCAATATTCACAGACATATTGATGCCCACAGTGTCATACTAGAAATTTCAGGATCAAAATAATGTATTCTTTCAGTTACATACTATAATTGATTGGAAGTTAACGTGCTACAGAGAAACAGAATTGTTTCTCTGATATAAGAAAGCATCAAATAAGGTTACCTACATTCTTAAAACTCATTGGGGTTCATAATCCTCGAATTTATATTGGGCCAAATGGAAGATATGATGCAGAATTTACTTCTTCTTTGCCCAACCAAGTTAATTTAATCCAAGTACACAACCACATCAGTGGTGGGTTTCAAAAATTGTTTGAACCTACTCTGTGAGTGTGGCCTCCTTTGTGGGAGTGGCCTCCCACCCATGTGACCGGATGGGAGTGGCTTGCTGCCCATGTGACCGGATATGAAGATGCCGATAACACTTGTCAGAACCACCTTAAATTACCTCACACACAGCACTGGCATGCATAAGAATATAGCAATAGCAATAGCAGTTAGACTTATATACCGCTTCATAGGGCTTTCAGCCCTCTCTAAGCGATTTACAGAGTCAGCATATTGCCCCCAACAACAATCCGGGTCCTCATTTTACCCACCTCGGAAGGATGGAAGGCTGAGTCAACCCTGAGCCGGTGAGATTTGAACCACTGAACTGCAGATAACAGTCAGCTGAAGTGGCCTGCAGTACTGCACCCTAACCACTGTGCCATCTCGGAATATGATGTAAACTTGTTTTTTAAAGGGCATCTTTGGTTTGCGTTAAAACAACGTCAACACACGCAATGTTCTGATTGCACCACAAACGCAGTAATCATCCTTACCTTTCACAGAGGCACTGAGTTTTATAAATATGAGCATGATAGTGTAGAATAATCATATCCCAGGACCAGTGGTGGGTTTCAAAAAATTTTGGAACCTCTTCTGTAGGTGTGGCCTGCTTCCCGGGTCCACTGGTGGAACCTCTTCTAACCGGTTCGGTAGATTTGACGAACCGGTTCTACCGAATAGGTGCGAACTGGTAGGAACCCACCTCTGAACCACATCCTATACCTCTGTGGGGTCTTTTTACAATGTGCACACATATTCAAGGTTTTTTTCCCCTTCTTGAGGCATAGAAAGCACACCGGCGACTATAGGACATATGCAGCTTGTTGCTTTGCGTGCTGGATGTTGATATATTTACTCTGTAAGTAGCATATTTCCTTTCCTCTCTAGTAGATTAAGTAGTCACTGGGCCATATAGCAAGCATTCATTGTTGCACAGATGCTTAATAATTTTAAAAAGTTGTATCATTCCCTTCTGAATGAGTTATATTTGGCATTTTCTTCCCTAGGTCCCAAATAGCATTTAACGTAAGTCTCTCCCTGCTTCCTTTAGTATATTTAAATATTTCAGATTTCTCCACTACAGTTTTTTCTCCTTTCATATAGAAATGATGGGACATTGATGATGCTAATGGGCTAATTCCTGGTAACTAGAGTAGTATGATGTATTTATTTTGTTGCTGATTTTTTTATTATATTTTTTATTTGTAATAAAAATGTATATTTTTATTGTGTGTGCCATTTTCTGAATATATGGCTTGGAAATAATTTATAAAGATAAAAAGTGTAGAAAACAAAGAGCAATTGTGTAATTTTGGAGTGGGAGGGAAGTAAGTAGTTGTTATTAAATGCAATCAATCATAATGAATTAAATTGCTTCCAATCCATCAGAATCTCAAAGTCCCCTTCCTAAAATGTCAGACATAGTGGGTAGAATCACCTACTGTAGAATCACCTGTAACAAAAGGTTTTATGAACACCACCCGGTAGAAAGAGTGGAATGTGAGTGGTATGAATGATGTTTTACTTTCCTTCTGAGGAATTCAAGGTTATTCCGAACATTCAGGTGATGCTGTAGTAATGCTGCAATGATGTTGCATCATTCTATTATCTAGGGATATAGTTTAATGGACAAAAGCAACTGCATCCTCTTTTAGAAGAGGACATTGGCTCAGCCTGTCAGTTCTGCTCCATAAAAATGAAAAATTGCACCATTTCTGGGCTGAAACTATGAAGCACTGTGAATATTGGCAATGCCTTGAATTTACCCCGGGACTGAGCAACTGATCACTATGCTTATGGGATTCTGGGAATAGACAGTGAGATGTTAGAATGCAGCGGAGTGGGGAATGAATGGCCCATTTCAGTACACAAATCATATGCAAACTTCCAAGCTTTGCAATAATTCTTCATGCTAGATTGAGGCATAGCAGCCATCCTGAAGATTACATTTTATCTACCTTCTACTAATTATAGAAACAATTAATGTATCGCTTTGGTGTGACTTCACTGGATAATTCACGATGACATATCCTGCTTTTAGAACAAGCTGCTTTCTTTTATTCTTATTCACTCTCTTACATTTTTGCCCAGTGCGTGACAGAAGTGTCAAATTTAATTTTTATAACTTCAACTACTTGTAGAGGATTACTTTCCACTACTTTATTTGATATATTTTTTTTGTCACCAGAGAGACCAGTTCTCTCTAAAATACATCCAGAATAAAGCCTATGCATTTTAGATAAACCACTTTTCAAATTTCATAGTCTGTCACCAAGGTTTGGAGGTCTGAGATGTATTGGTTACAGCAAACCTCATACTACACTATAATATACAGTACATATTAAAGTGCTATCCAGATGTTGAACATGGGAAAAAAAGTTGCAAGTAGCTAATAATCAAAAGCACAGATTTTGGATGCGCGCTACATGGGGCAGCCCTTGAAGAGCATTCGGAGACTCCAGCTTCTCCAGAATGCAGCCGCGCGAGCGATTGTGGGTGCACCTCAGTACACCCACGTTACACCTATCCTTCGCGAGCTGCACTGGCTGCCTATTGGTCTCCTGATACGCTTCAAGGTGCTAGTCATCACTTATAAAGCCCTTCATGGTATTGGACCTGGGTACTTGAGAGACTGCCTGCTGCCAATTACCTCCCAAAGAGCTATCAGATCCCACAGATTAGGCCTCTTCCGAATTCCAACCGCCCGGCCAGTGCCGATTGTTGACCACCCAGAGGAGGGCCTTCTCTGTGGCTGCTCCGGCCCTCTGGAACGATCTCCCCATGGAGATCCGGACCCTCACCACCCTTCAGGCATTCCGCAAAGCCGTCAAAACCTGGCTGTTCCAACAGGCCTGGGGCTGATGAGTTCCCATCCCCACTCGAATTGTGTGGCTGTTGTCTGCTTTTAAATTGTTTCCATATTTTGTTTGTCTGTTTTTATTGCTTTTTGTCTGTATTATTCCCTTCCCCTTCAGTTTGTTAGCTGCCCCAAGTCCCTCCAGGAATAGGGCAGCATACAAGTGTAATAAACCTTGAAACTTTGAAACCTATATATTTGCCATGTTGGTGCAGTGGTTAGAGTGCAGTACTGCAGGTTATTTCTGCTGATTGCTGGCTGCCTGCAATTTGGCAGTTCGAGTCTCACCAGGCTTAAGGTTGACTAAAATGACGACCCAGATTGTTGGGGGCGATAGGCTGACTCTGTAAACCGCTTAGAGTGGGCTGTGAAAGCACCGTAAAGCAGTATACAAGTCTAAGTTCTATGCTAAATGTTATATGCTCTCCTAGACTACGAACATTAATTGATTCTGAAGTGACATTTCTCATAATATGTTATTTTGTGAAAATGTCTGTTTTTAAATTTTTTTCTTCTAACTAATCTCTGTCATGTGGAAGGGCAGAAGTAATATATCCAAACTATATTAAGCTTGAGACATTTGTAAGTTAGAAATGAGGGGATTTTTTTAACGTGTGTGTGTGGGGGGAACATACTAACACCAACATCAGATGACTGTTCCCTCCATGAGAAATAACTATAAAACTTTTCCTTAGCCTGGAAAAAATATAGCAGAATAATTGCCTTCTAATTTCTATCTTCATAAATAAGATTTAGACTTCCAAGGAGTCCCGTGGATGTAACTGTAGCAATTATTCTGCAGGATCATCTCTATTGACTATAAAAATGACTGCATCTAATATAGGTCTGTCAAACTGGTGGCCCATGGGCCGGAATCATCACATGCAGGCCACACCCATCCTGGCTCCACCAAGGCATAAAACGTCATGATACCTCACGTAACGTGATTGACACCCGTGATCTAATTTAAACATACTGAGTTAAGAGGAACAATGCAATTTTATACCAATTTAATGAAAAGTAAATCCCATAGAGTTCAGTAGGCCTTATTGCCTGGTGAACATATGCAGCACTGAAGCAGTCAGACTGAAATGAGTTCTGCATTGATTGATTTCTATGGGATTTGATCTCAAGATCATTTGGCTTTTACAAGATGGGTATTTAAAGTATGGGATGAGAATAGATGAAATCCACAAAAATTGTATGCCTTGACGCTCCTACTTTACCTAAACTCATTCTCTTAAATCCTATTAAATTCAAATGTTTGTTTTTTTTTAAAAAAAAGATTTGGTTCTGATGATTGTTTGTTTTAAAAAAAGAGGTCAGTAAAAGTTTAACTGCAAATGAGCATTTAATTTGGGGGATGAAAAGAATGACACATATAAAAACCCTCACATTTCTTTATGGCTCCCAATTATGAAAAGAAATAGCCAACCAGAGAGGTAGAAACATATTACCCACCAGAAGGAAAAGCTAGCATTCCCACCTCTGCAGATGTTTTCACTGGGGTTTCTGGCACCCTGAGGAAAACTTCCCTCTATACAATTAGAAGAGATATTTTGCAAAATCATCATTAAGTAGCAATAAAGTCAGGGAAAAGGTATTTAATCAAACAGATCACTCACAGGAGAGAAGAAAAAGAGAGGTGGGGGGAACTATCAGCAAATCTGTGCCAAGCAAGTCAAATATTTTTAAGCTCTCTAAAAGAGTTGGCTACTCTCATAGGTCTTCCAACAAAACCAGGGTTGTGATGGCCAGGTAGAAATGTAGGGTTTGTCTCTGTTTCTTCCATTATAGCAACCCTCTGAGATAAATGGGAACGAGAAAGAATAACTTGGCCAATGTCAGCATTGAGCCTCCATGCCTCAGAATGGACATGAATCTAGATTTTCTAGAGCCAGCCTGACATTTTTACTACCATAGGACTCAAGCTCTCATTGTGAATTTGATTGAAGGTCATAATTTCCTTTTTGTTAAAGGTGGAACCTAGCCATTGAGGGAAATATCTCCATTCATCTATAGAATTATGTGGAGAATCCTAACCCTTTGCAACAGTACTCCTAGATGAAACTGGGCAGTGGTGGGATTCAAACGTTGTTACTACCAGTTCTGTGGGTGTCGCTTGGTGGGTATGGCATGGTTTGGTGGGCGTGACTTGGTGGGCATGGCAGGGGGAGGTTAATACAAAATCTCCATTCCCTCCCGATCAGCTGGGACTCGGGAAGCAGCAAATAGATGGGAGCAGGGCCAGTCAGAGGTGGTATTTACCAGTTTTCTGAACTACTCAAAGTTTCTGCTACCAGTTCTCCAGAACTGGTCAGAACCTGCTGAATGCTACCTCTGGAGCTGGGTAAATAGCATAGCTCAACATTGAGGAGTCTGCTGTTACTCAAGTGATGAGAACAAAAGATGAGAACAATTAGCAATTTGGTAACACTTTTAGCAAGGAAATCTCATCAGAGGGATTAAAATCTATAATGGAGAATGTGAAATGGAATGGTCCTGTTTTCCTCTTTGTCTCAGTGCAAAGAAGCAAGTCAACAGCAGGAAAAGAACATTAAACTAAATAATAGTAACTGTTCATAAAAAAGAAAAAAAAGGGGAACCCAGCAGACCCTTTCAAGTCATTTCATGTGCCTTTTAAATTCTTCCCTCCGTTATTGTTTTTAAGGACATGGCATCAGAGGTGGGTTCCTACCAGTTCGCACCTATTCGGTAGAACCGGTTCATCAAATCTACCGAACCGGTTATAAGAGGTTCTACCAGTGGACCCAGAAAGGAGGCCATACCTACAGAAGAGGTTCCAAAAATTTTTGAAACCCACCACTGGTCCTTGGATATGATTATTCTACACTATCATGCTCATATTTATAAAACTCAGTGCCTCTGTGAAAGGTAAGGATGACTACTGCGTTTGTGGTGCAATCAGAACATTGCGTGGGTTGAAGTTGTTTTAACGCAAACAAAGCATGCCTTTTAAAAAACAAGTTTACATCATATTCTTATGCATGCCAGTACTGTGTGTGAGGTAATTTAAGGTGATTCTGACAAATGTCGTCAGCATCTTCATATCCGGTCACATGGGCGGCAAGCCACTCCCATCTGGTCACATGGGTGGCAAGCCACTCCCACAAAGGAGGCCACACCCACAGAGTAGGTTTGAACAATTTTTGAAACCCACCACTGCATTGGAAATAAAATAAATGTACATTTGTCCCAGCCCAGAACTCCTTCAAAATCAAAAGAAACCCAGAGTTTGTGGGTTCTGTGTAACATCCCTTGTTTATGAATGGCAGGCAACTAAGGAGCACATTATCCAGATGGCATGGTGAATATTCCCTCCAGGAATACATGAAAACAAGCTTATGTTGAGCTTCACTTAGCTTTGCGTAGATGGATAGAATGATATTAATGGGTATTCTATTTTATCTGTCATGCTTACTGACTTGCATGGATTGTCACTGCTGTTTGTTTTAGGAGGCTTTGTAGAGGCCTTTCTAATTATGGGAACACTGTAGATAATGGGACATAAAATAAGCCCACCGTGAATTTTAATGAGCGTGAAATGATATGCTCAGTCAAAATGGACTCTGTCATAGGATACAAGTCTACTAGCCTCCACCATTCTGTGCTCACAAATTCACACAAACATAGTGCATACTTGGAATTATATATTATTACATATCCAGATGTTGCCATTAAAAAAAACACATTAGTCTGTTTGAGAGAATGCCAGGAAAAATTATATATCAAAAGAAGTTGCTTTTAAAACGAATGTAGATTTTCCAGCTTGTTTAGAACAACAACAACAAAAAATCACTAAAAATGTAATTGCAGAGAATAATTCATGAAAACTTCAACACTGACATATAGACTGATTCAAAAACTTCTAGGAGATAAATAAACATTAAAGTTGCTTTAATAGCCCTGACCCCAGTGCCATACTGCTGTTAAGTTTGATCAGCTAAAACATTATTTCTTCAACCTTAAACACCCCCAAATATGTGAGTCAGAAACATCTTCAAATGCCCTGATGTGTTCTGGCTTTTTCTATTTATTTGTGGATGTCCATTTTACCCTTTTAACTGGTCAGCATGGGGTCAATCACTCTATTGCTGAACAAGCACAAAGTAGAAAACCTAATGGTCCATACCTGTTACTATGTGGTCACTAAGAGTTGACATCAACTTGATAGCATATAATCAAATACTCCCAGTATGTTAATTATTTTCCTCTTTGATACATTAATTTCAGGAACATCTTTAGTAGAGTTCTGGGGCCCTGATTGTACACTTCCATGTAAAGCATCAGGAACAGAAGCAAATGACAAGCTCTACAGCAGGGGTGTCAAATTGGTGGCCCATGGGCTGGATGCGTCACAAGCGGGCCATGCCCACCCCAGCTCCACAAATGGGAAAAACATTGTGAAATGTCATGTGATGGCAACATGACACAGCAAGTTTGACACCCATGCTCTACAGCAGGAGTCCTTAAACTTATCAAGCAGGGGGCCGATTCATGGTTCCTCAGACTGTTGGGGAGGCGGACCGGCTGAGGTTGGGCGTGGCTAGGTGGTCATGACTGGGTGGGCATGGCCAATTTAGCAGACAACGTTGCCTTTGTCATTGGTCTACTTGACCCTACTCACCCACCGGCCCCGGATCATATGGCTGTGAAAAACATTCTGAAAGGTTGTTTTTAAAGTATTTTTAAAGACTTTTAAAGCACTGCTTTACAAGCTGACAGCAGAGCTGCTTTTCAAGACAGCAACAGTCCCTCCCCTACTCACCCCACTGGCCCTGGATAACATGGCTGCACTGGCAACATCACCCCTCAGTCAGCTGGTCCTCCCCCGGCACTCTTCTGCTTTACCTTCAGCAGCAGCTGTGTGATCAGAAGTGCAGCTCAATCAGTTAAATCACTAACCAGAAGTGCAGCTGGAGTAAATAGAATAGAATAGAATAGAATAGAATTTTATTATTTGTATGCCGCCCTTCTCCGGGAGGACTCAGGGCAGCGAACAATTCAAGGGGGAAAGGGGAACATAAAAAACGAAATACAAATAATAAAAGTAAGTAAGTCGCACAACCATACAAGTCGAGAGGGGAGGGAACTCATCACCCCCAGGCCTGCCGGCAAAGCCAGGTTTTGACGGCTTTTCGGAAGGCCTGGAGAGAGGTGAGGGTCCGAATCCCTGCGGGGAGTTCGTTCCAGAGGGCCGGAGCTGCCACAGAGAAGGCCCTCCCCCGGGTAATAGCCAGATGGCATTGGCTGGTAGATGGCACCCGGAGGAGGCCGACCCTGTGAGATCTAAGTGGATGCTCACTGGAAGATAAGTCTCATGGTGAGGGGCAGGGTGAGGAACGGGGCTGAATTCCACCAGCCTACAGGCCAGATACTTTGCATTGGCAGGCTATAACTGGCCCGCAGGTCATAGCTTGATGATAGATGCTCTAGAGAGTAGAGATAGTATCTGGAAATGGTTATCAGTGTTTGGCCTAAGCAAGGAAAAGTCACATCCAGAATACAGGCTATTTATTCTCCAAGCCTTTAAGAACCCTGATCTCCTGCCTTTCAGCAGTTGCTGTAGCATTTTTCCCCCCTCTCTTTCACACCTGTCTACAAGGCCTAATATATTGAAGAAAACTGTGCTTTAATTCTTCAACTGGAAATAATTAAGTAAATGGGATGTTAAATACATATGAGGAACCTGCTGAAGTTAATTGATTTCTCTCCCTTTTTAGTGGTTAATTTTGTGAGGATACCTACTGACTGAATAAGATTTGTTTTCCCACTTACAAATAATGAGGGGAATCGTGAAGATTAGGGTGGTGGGTTTTTTTCCTTGCTTAGGAGAAGTGATAATCTTGGTAAAATGCAAGTTAGGGACCAATTGAGGCAGCAAACCTAACCTGGACTTTTTTCCTATATCATTGGCACAATGGACTTCCTATCTCATCAACTGACCCTATTATCGACATAGCTGAAAAAAAATACACAATTTTCCTTTGCTCATTAAATATATGTCATTAATTGTTGTAAGCCACCCAGATTCACTTATCTAAGAGAGGATTTATTTAGCAAATCTATACATTTGATAAATAAACAAAGTCCTCAACATACAACAGTGTGTTTAGTGACTGTTTGAAGTTACAACAGCACTGCAATTAGTGACTTATGACCAATTTTCAACCTTATAACTATTGCAGCATCCCCATGGTCATGTCATTTACATTTGGATGCTTGACAGCTGACTCATATTTATGAAGGTGACAGTGTTCCAGACATGGTTGGATTCATATATTTTTTACTGCCAGTTCTGTGGCCGTGGCTTTGTGGGCGTGGTGTGGCTTTGTGGGCGTGGCAGGGGAAGGATACTGAAAAATTCCCATTCTCTCCCCACTCTTGGGGGAAGTTTACTGCAAAATCTCCATTCTCTCCCCATTCTACTAACCTGCTTCCCAGCTCCTTTCTCCTGTTCAGAGCAACAAAAGAAGATCGGCTGGAGGTAGCGGGGGCGCGGCCAGCCTATTTGCCAGTTCTCCAAACTAGTCAAAATTTCTGCTATCGGTTCTCCAGAATCTGTCAGAACTGGCTGAATACCACCTCTGGTTCCAGAGTCATGTGATCCCTTTTGCAACTTTCCAACAGGCAAAGTCAATGGGAAAGCCAGATTCACTTAATAACGGTCTTACTAATTTAACAGTGGTTGTAATTTACTTAACAATGGTGGCAAGAAAGGTCATAAAATGGGGCAAAATTCACTGAACAAATATCTTGTTTAGCAACAAACATTTGAGGCTCAATTGTGGCTGTAAGTTGAGAATTACCTTCAAGAGTATACAGGTTAGAAGACTGCATGGCCTAATATTGAAAGTTTGGCTTCTTTAAAAACACCCAGAGTTCACCCACAGCAGAAATTAATCACATCCAAATTATATTGAAATTTAGAGCTCTTGGCTAACTCTTCTCCCCTTATGTTTAGAGGGACGGAATCCAAACTAAAACTAAATAAAAACTGTTAAAGGTAAAGGTTCCCCTCACACATATGTGTAGTCATTCCCAACTCTAGGGGGCGGTGCTCATCTCTGTTTCAAAGCCGAAGAGCCAGCGCTGTCCGAAGATGTCTCCGTGGTCATGTGGCCAGCAAGACTAAATGTCGAAGGCACGTGGAATGCTGTTACCTTCCCGCCAAAGGTGGTCCCTATTTTTCTACTTGCACTTTTACATGCTTTCGAACTGCTAGGTTGCAGAAGCTAGGACAAGTAACAGGAGTTCACTCTCTTCCGTGGCACTAGGGATTCAAAGCCCTGCATGGCATCGGACCTGGGTACCTGAGAGACCACCTCCTGCCAATTGCCTCCCATAGACCGATCAGATCGCACAGACTAGGCCTCCTCCGGATCCCATCTGCCAGCCAATGTCGGCTGGCGACTCCCCAGGGGAGAGCCTTCTCCGTTGCAGCTCCAGGCCTCTGGAACGAGCTCCCTATGGAGATCCGGACCCTTACTACTCTCCCGGCCTTCTGCAAGGCCACGAAGATCTGGCTGTTCAGGCAGGCTGGGGGGCTGTTGAAATAGCCAGCCCCACGGGACCTATGAATGTTGTTATTTTAAATTGTTGTTTGTCTATTTGTCTATTTATCCCCTTCCTTTGTTTATTGTAAGCCGCCCGGAGTCCTTCGGGAGTGGGCGGCATACAAGACCAATAAAATACAAAAAAAATACAAATACAAGCCATCAAACTGTGGGCCTTTCTGATCAACAAGCTCAGCATCTTAGCCATTGAGACACTGTGTCCCTTTAAAAACTATTAGATGGTGCCTAACAGAGGTGAAAGGGGAACCGATGATTATGGCAAAGGCCAAAGAATCAGTGAATAGATTGGTTTTAGATTTTGGGTTATTTTTTTTATTTCTATAGAAATTCTCCAGATAAGGAAAGTATAGATTAGAAGATCATTGGCATGTGCTCCAGATGTCTGCACCTTGCAAGAAGACTGCCACACAGTGGCCTTGGGGGGGGGGGGGGGTTAAATGCCAAGATATAAAAGAATTAGCCAGCCTGCTTGCAACCCAGGTGGAGCTTTTTAAAAGACACCAAGCTTGCAAGTCTCACGTTCTAACCTCTTTCAGAAATAGCCTATTAGCCATCTTAAAGCTATTTCACATGACACGCTTGGAAAGTCATCACAGAGTTTAGCTTCAACTGTAAACAAAAGAAAAATTAATCACAATTCTAAGAACTTAAAAGAATTTTAAATAAACAGTAAAACACAAAATAATTTTTTTGATCTACAAAAGTTACAAATAGATTAAGGATCCAGTTAAATTTGGAATATTGACTTTTGCTATAAGGTTTTGGAAGCAATTAAAATAAATAGCCTCCTGTGGGAGCCTGAGTTATTTTTGCTATCTTGGTTCATAATAAACATAAACAATTTTATAATTTTAGAAATGACACTAGAGGGGACTAAAGATTCTAAGTAGAAGGAAAACAAATGCAAGCCAACTTTTGGTGTTGGTTAACGGGAACTTATAAAATGATTTAAAAAGGCCATAATATTGGAAATATTAAAGGAAAATTTTGAAGACTGGAACCAGAAATAACAATGTCAGTAACAATGTATTATTCTATGGATAGATTTTGATCAAAAGATGTCAATCAGGGAACGACAGATGTGGAGCAAATTTTGTTTGACTAGACAAAGAAAGCTCCAAAAATGGAACTTCAAATGACAAGAGAATGATTTGTACAAGGGTGCATTTTTGGATATATAAAAGAAACTGACTGAAGTTTTAAAAATTAAGGGGCAAATGCAAATGACAAACCAAAAGAATGACTTGGAAATTGTTCTCTTATTGGATCTACAAAAGACAAATTAAACTAAACACTAAGTTAGAAGTAAAAGGAAAGTATATAAAGTTGATGTATTTGATCAACTTAAAGTAAGACCTCAACTGAACTACTTGTAAACAAGCCCAATAATAGGTATTTTATTGTTGATCTCCTATATTACAATAATCTCATCAGGCTGTCTGCCTTTCCTTGGAAAATCACAGATATAAGGGTTTAACCTCCAAAGTATCCTTCTCTGAACTGAATCGGGATCTTCTCTCCTTGACTGATTCAGTCAAAAATAGATTTATTTTTAAAGTTCTGATGACTCTTTATAGACTTTTTGCTGAATTGAGAAGTTGGTATTTTATAAATATGCTTATAGATAAGGGATGGGAAATGGGTTGAAGAGGTATCTGTTTTTAACTTGATAGAGGATGAAGAGTTATAAATAAGCCAAGTAACAGTTATTTTATTGTTGATCACCTATATTACAATAATCTCATCAGACTGTTTGCCTTTCCTTGGAAAATGACACATATAATACAAGTTGTCTATACTTGTAATAAAGTTTGGAAGTCTCTTGTTTATATATTTCTTTTTTCCCCCTTATCATGTTCTTTCTTTTCTCTCTTCCTTTATCTTGCACATTAAAAAAAAATCTTACTACTCTTTTTTCTTCCTTTAAGTTTAAGTTGTATTAGTTTTTTTTTTTTACAATTGCAATTACAATCCTTAATAAAATTGGATCCATATATATATGTAGGTATTTGGTTATTCGGGTTTTCTCCTGCGTATGTATGTATGTATGTATGTATGTATGTATGTATGTATATGTGTGTGTGTATATATATATATATATATATATATATATATATATATATATATATATATATATATATATATATATATATATATATATATATATATATATATATATATATATATATATATATATATATATATATATATATATATATATATATATAGTACAAAACTGGGCAAAAAGAAAGTTTTCCCCATTGTGAATGCATAGTGACATCTTTTAAGCTGCCAGTTTAAATGTTGTTAGGAGGCACAACTTGAAAAGCTATGGATTTTCATGAAGAGCCATCATGATGGTACAGTGGTTAGAATACAGTATTGCAGGCTAACTCTGCCCACAGTCTGGAATTGAATCCTGACCAGCTCAAGGTCGGTCAGTAAAATGAAAACCTAGATTATTGGGGGGCAATATGCTGACATTATGAACCACTCAGAGTGTGCTGTAAAGCAGTATGGAGAGAGGGGTATATAAGTCAAAGTGCTGTTGCTGTTTACTAAGCACCTTCATAATAAAAGTAAAGGTTATTTTCAGAAGTGCCACACATTACTTAATTATCAATTCCAGCATCCAATATAATGGATGGACATACCAACTGATGTCTTTGTTTGGTATGGTGGACTAAACTAAAAGTTTTCAAGATGAAGTATCTATACAATGCAATCAAAGAGTCACTTTGGATATATTTAATTATTTATTTGATGTGTTAATCATTTACAAAATAATAAGAATAAACAAGAGTATGAATAAAATAGGTACAAATAAATGGGGGACAGTAGGACAGGGATGGTCACAGTAGGCATTTGGGTTTGTTTTGTTTTATTTTACTTTGTGTGTGTGCATCAGGGGTGGGTTCCTGCCAGTTCTAACCTCTTGTATAGAAGAGGTTCCACAAATCTACAGTGCTGTTTAGAACCGGTTCCAGCTCCCTCCTCCTGCCCATCCTCACATCATCAAGATGAAGAGCGAGAGGAGGAATTCTGGGAGTTGAAGTCCACAACTCTTAAAGCTGTCAAGTTTGAACACCCTGGGATTTTTTTCCTAAAGGGTTAGGGGTGCAAGGGTCCTGTAACTTGACAGCTTTAAGACTTGTGTGCATCAATGCCAGAGTTCCTGAGCCAACATAACTGGAGGAGGAATTCTGGGAGTTGAAGTCCACAAGTCTTAAAGTTGTCAAGTTTGAACACCCCTGGGTTTTTTTCTAAAGGGCTAGGGGTGCAAGGGTCTTGTAAATTGACAGCTTTAAGACTTGCACACTTCAAATGCCAGAGTTTTTGAGCCAACATTTTGGTTGCTAAGCAAGAATGTTGTTAAGTGAGTTTCACCACATTTTACAAGTTGGCCATGTCCACCCAGTCACATGGCTTGCAAGCCACTCCTGCCTGGTCACATGACTGGCATTCAGTCACATGGCCAGCAAGTCACTCCTACAAAGCAGGCCACACCAACAGAAGAGGTTCTAAAAATTTTTGAAACCCACCGCTGGTGTGCGTGCATGCATGTGTGTGTGTGTTGGGGGGGACTCTATGTGGTAATATTAATACCACACAGAGTGCATAGAGACCCAGGTGTGACACAGTTTATAAAACGGCATCCGGTACATATAGTAATGAGAAGTTCTAGATGGCTAAGGAGACACTCACACACAGAGATTCTCATTTTTTCTTCATGTGGGGCTGTCAGAAGAAGTAATCAGAAGAAAGTTACACATGTCAAACTGCACTGCTAAATCTATATACAAAAAGTGTTCCTTGCAATTTCATGCACTCGCAGTTTAAAATTAAAGCAGATTCCTGACATAGGCCTAGCTTGCATTTTCTCTCATTCTTCTTTCTTCAGTCTTGTGTGAATGTCAGTTTGCTCTGTGTTAGGTTATACTGTTCTAAAATTGAACGGTAGTTATCTCCTTGTTTGAAAGGCTTCATTTCCTTCTTTTCTGCCTTTGGTAGTTTGAAGTTAGATTGATTTGTGTTGATACTTTGGCCAGTCCCTTGTTCCCCATTTGCCTGTTGACAGATTTTATGAAGGACGCTAAGTGCCCAGTTGCCAGCCTCTTTTATGAGTTCATCTGTAACGCTGCACCATGTGTGTCTTTCCACATTGTGTCCTTGTTTACTGCAGTTTCAGTCTTTGCCAGGAAAAAAAAAGGGTGAAGGTTATTTTATGGTTGTGCAGATGATTGCCTTACACTTGGTACTGTTTATAATGTCCCTTGTTCCCCCTTATAGCTTTCTGAAATATACTTTTCCTGTGGTTCTTGATGTCTTCCTGTGCTGTTACCACTTTGCCATCTGCTCCTTTTTTTTTTACTTTTGCAGAATAGAATGAGTCTTTCTGTAAGCTTCAGTTGAGCCTTCAGAGTTTCAATTTTCCTATGGCTTCTTCAAGCCCTGATGTGTGTGATACTCATGTATTTGCAAAACTACAGCCATTCACCCTCTTGGGACCAAAACAATTTCCTAATGAAGACCTACATGCAGAGGTGGGTTCCTACCAGTTCGCACCTATTCGGTGGAACCGGTTTGTCAAATCTACCGAACCGGTTAGAAGAGGTTCCACCAGTGGACCCGGAAAGCAGGCCACACCTACAGAAGAGGTTCCAAATTTTTTTGAAACCCACCACTGGTCCTTGGATATGATTATTCTACACTATCATGCTCATATTTATAAAACTCAGTGCCTCTGTGAAAGGTAAGGATGACTATTGCATTTGTGGTGCAATCAGAACATTGCGTGTGTTGAAGTTGTTTTAACGCAAACCAAAGATGCCTTTTAAAAAACAAGTTTACATCATATTCTTATGCATGCCAGTGCTGTGTGTGAGGTAATTTAAGGTGGTTCTGACAAGTGTTGTCGGCATCTTCATATCTGGTCACATGGGTGGCAAACCACTCCCATCCGGTCACATGGGCAGCAAGCCACTCCCACAAAGGAGGCCACACCCACAGAGTAGGTTTTAACAATTTTTGAAACCCACCACTGCCTACATGTTTCTTAAAGAAAAGAGCTTGGTTGAAGTCAACAAAGAACAATACTTGGTAATATGATATGATGGATAGAGCAACAGAAACATCTCCTTGCAGAGTGACAGAGTGCCTAATGAAACCATTATGAAAACATCAGTTGCTGTACTTTCAAGGAAATCTGGAAGGACTTGGCAACTGGAATCTGTAGAGAGAAAGAAAATCAGGATACAAAGGCAATGGAGTTGAAAGTAGGAAGAAAAGCTAAGCTTCATTGGTAATTAATTTGATAGAATATGATTCATTTTCCACATTTGCATCCAGCTCTTTCTCCAAGGAATCCAGGGCAATGTAAAGACAGTTCTTCCCCTTGGATGTTCATAATAGCTCTGTAAAGTATGTGAGAGTTAGAAGTTGTGACTGGCTACAACAACAAAGCTTCCTAGTTTATGAGGGAGATATGCATGTGGTGTAGGTTCTTAATTCCATGTATGTCTCATTGTTAGCCAATAGAATACAATCCCTTTGTACCCAAGAAATGTTTACTCATTAAATATAGTGGATAGTGTGGAATGCTGATTTAATCTGTATAGACATCTAAGTGTAGAAGAAGAGCAGGCAGGAGGGACAAAATATGTCATCAGCTTAGAGTCATTGCGCACAAGTGCTCAAGTGCTCCATGTACAACCCCTCCTAAATTCTGTTGACCCTTATGAAACTAATTTACCATTGAACTTTAGTTGACCAGATTCTTATGTATAAGCTTGAATAAATCTTCTATGCTGCAACCTAACTAATAATCCTGATTCTTTGCACTTGACATTAGGTTTCTCTGCATTTCCTAGTTGTTCTATCATCAGAATGGGATGTGTTTTGAGGACTGGTAAACAAGCAGACTTTGGCCACCTAATGAGAAGGAAGGATTCACTGGAGAAGAGCCTAATGCTAGGAACGATTGAGGGAAAAAAAAAAAAAGAACAGGTCACCCCCTGAAGAGGAGAATATGTAAACACAACAACGGATAGAGTGGATGGAAGGAGGAGTAGAAGGAAAGATAGCAAGGTGAGGAGAAAAGGAGAGGAATAGGAGAGAGGGAAAAGCAGACGAAGAATTGGAGGGAATTTAAGAGTAGGAGAGAGGGGAGATAAGGGAGGATGAGGGGAAGGGTAAAGGGGTGGAAGGGGAAGGAGAGAAGGGAAAGGAGAGGAGGAAGGAAGGAGAGAAGAAAGAGAAGAAAGGGGGGAAGGAAGGAGGGAAAGAAGGAGGGAGGGACGCAAGGAGGGAAGGAAGGAGGGAAGGAAAGAGAGAAGGAGAGAAGAAAGGAGGGAAGGAAGGAGGGAAGGAAGGAGAGAAGGAGTGAAGGAGAGAAGAAAGGAGGGAATGTAGGAGAGAAGGAAGGAGGAAAGGAAGGGGGAAAGGAAGGAGAGGAGGAGAGAAGAAAGGAGGGAAGGAAGGAGGGAAGGAGGAGGGAAGGAGAGAAAGAGAGAAGAAAGGTGGGAGGGAAGGGGGAAGGAGGGAGGGAAGGAAGGAGAGTAGGAGAGAAGAAAGGAGGGAAGGAAGGAGGGAAGGAAAGAAGAAGAAGTAGGAATGTTGTAAGATAAGATGGAGTTATGGGATGGTAAGAAAGCAATTTCAAGTATATTGTCAACTGTAGGGGGAAAAATTGTTATAAATACATATTATTAATAACTGTTATGAGATCATATAATTGTGAATGTATATATGAAATTAATAAAATTTTCTAAAAAAAGAAAAGAAAAGAAAAGAATGAGGTGGCTGGATGGAGTCACTGAAACAGTTGGCATGAGCTTAAATGGACTCCGGGGGATGGTAGAGGACAGGAAGGCCTGGAGGAATGTTGTCCATGGGCTCATGATGGGTCAGACATGACTTCATGACTAACAAAAACAAAACAAGTATATACAAACATAAGGCATTATTCCTCCTCCTCACGTTACAAACTCAATGTCCATCTTCAATTTTCTACTGTATCTTTAACAGGAATACTTTCTTTTCTTATGCTGTGTTGGAAGACTAGAAGCCCCTATGCCACTCCTCTTTAGTCAATGCCAACCACCTCTGAACCTCTGGCATCATCAAATAAAAATGCAAAGAAACCACTTAAACTTTTCCCACAGACATTGACACTTAGGTTGCAATTGATGAAGCATTTTTTCTCCATGAAGTCAACCAATGTCAGCAAATAAATATAAAACAGAATCCCCTCAAGCTAAGGGAAATCTTTTATCACAATACATGACCCCCAACACCAGATCCCCTCATAAAATTCCACAGCTAGGAAAAGGATCTAAGATCACATTATCCTCAGGGCAGGAACACCTCAATTTACATACGTAACACACTTCACATCAAGGTCCAGTAGTTCGTGATCAAACCCCATTATTAATATAAATACTACCACACTCAATATTCTATCTCCATCAAGCGAATCATGAATTTGTTTTGGTGTCAAATAAATCCTATCACCACTTCAGGTAGGCACTCTGCACTCATTTACCCAGCTGCAAAATGGAGCAGAATTTTCTAATAACAGTTGCCCTGAATGTTCTTGTCCATTTGCATCTGTAGGGATTTACTTCTTTACCAGCCAATTTCAGAAACTCACTAGTTTCTTTGCAGATAGCAATAGCAGTAGCAGTTAGACTTATATACCGCTTCATAGGGCTTTCAGCCCTCTCTAAGCGGTTTACAGAGTCAGTATATCGCCCCCAACAATCTGGGTCCTCATTTCACCCACCTCGGAAGGATGGAAGGCTGAGTCAACCTTGAGCCGGTGAGATTTGAACCGCTGGACTGAAGATAACAAGTCAGCTGAAGTGGCCTGCAGTACTGCACCCTAACCACTGTGCCACCTCGGCTCATCATGTAATATTGCCATCCCATTGAAGAAATAGTTATGAGCTTGACATACCTTACCTGAACCATTTGAATTATCAGATCAACAGGGATTATGAAATAGAGTTAGACAACAGAAAATGTGAGTAATCACAAATTGTTCAGATTTTAGTCAACTTTTGTAAGTTGTAATTACCTTTTTTGGTATAAGGTGACAGGGAAACAGAGGAAGCCTTGTATCTCTCCTACCTTCTACATTTTGAATTGGGTTAGGTATATTCTTTGTTAAAAAGCAACAATAGGAGAAGGAGGCAAACACAAGAAGGCAAATTCAAGGACACAGCCAGAAGGTCTCATTTAAGAAGTCTGTTTTTTTGTTGGTCAGATCCTTTATTGACAAAGAAGATTACCTTCAGAATACTCAGCCAAAAGAACTGGCCATGAATATTACTTTGAGACCTGCAAGTAGCAATCAAATAATGAGAGAACAATCCGTCCAACTTAAATCTGTCAGATACAAAGAAAATGAAGCCAAAGAACAAGGGAATTGTATTTATATCACCTCTAAAGCTGTGATTACCTATCTTCACAAAGCATCCAGAATGTTATGTTCATACCATATGCTGTTTCCTATATCCCTTCTGTTAGGGGAAAAGTGAATAATAAAACCTTGGAGAAAATTTGAAATGTCTCCTAACTGATTTGCAGTCCTGTCATCAGATCCACATGGGTGAAAAAAAAAGAGTTTAAATTAACTTAAGAGTTTATGTGCTCTCAATTGTTTGCACAGGTAGAGATTTTCTTCTGTACGATAAATTATATTTTGAGGTCAAATAAAACACACATGCTCTCGCTAATTGGGGCGGTGTGATGGCTCAGCGGTTAGGATGGTTGGCTTGGTGGCTGGAAAGCCAACAGCCCAGATTTGATACCCAAGCATTGTGTGATAGAGTGAGTGGCCAACTTTGCCTAGCTGCTGCCTAGTAGTTTGTAAATGTGAGTAGATAAATAGGTACCATTTTGGTGGAGTGGAAACGGTACTCTGCAATGTCCTGATTGGCCACATGACTATGTAAATGTCTTTGAACATCCATGGCTCACAGCCTTAGAGCCGAGGTGGCGCAGTGGTTAAATGCAGCACTGCAGGCTACTTCAGCTGACTGCAGTTCTGTAGTTCGGCTGTTCAAATCCCACCGGCTCAGGGTTGACTCAGCCTTCCATCCTTCCAAGGTGGGTAAAATGAGGACCCGGATTGTTGTTGGGGGCAATATGCTGACTCTGTAAACTGCTTAGAGAGGGCTGAAAGCCCTATGAAGCGGTATATAAGTCTAACTGCTATTGCTATTGCTAAATCAGAGATGAGCACCACCCCCTAGAGTTGGTAATGACTAGCAGAATAAAATCAATAGGGACTCCTTTCCTACCTCCCTCCCTCCCTTCTCAGTAATTAATTATCTACATTTTTTTTACAGTCCCATATTTTCTAGAGAAAAAAGAGAAAAAAATCTATTGACTTGTTCAGTTATGAAGTGTCAAATTCCATGAATGTATACCTTGGAACTGAGCATTCAACACCAAGAATGTTAGAAGCTGGGGCTAAATGATGGCGCTATGAAGAGAGGAACAACCTTGTGCTATTGTTTGCTCATCCCAAGGCCTTCTGTATCTGGCAGAAGGAGAAGACTGTCTTCTATGAGTGAATGTTTGCCTAGCAGCACTTTTGTAGGAGAGTGAGAGCATTGATGGATCAGGGTTGGCCCGATCAATTCACATTGACAACTGGAGGCATTTGGGAAGCTTCCATGCTTGGAATAGAAGGTGATAGCCCCTTTTCACTTTGTTTCCAGGAACAAGTATTTAAGATATTTGATTCAGAAGGAAGTAAACATCCATCAATATTTGTCTATGGAGACTCTCAAGTCATTTGTCGTCCCAAAGATGCTTTTTCAAGAGGCAACTGGACTTTCTGTTTTTTTCTTTGAAGACATTTCACTTCTCATCTTCAGAGCTGAAGAAGCTTCTTAGACAAGAAGTGAAACGTCTTCAAATTAAAAAGTCCAGTTGCCTCATTAAAAAGCCCCTTTGGGGCATCCATCAATATTAGTTACCCTTGATAGTCAGATCTTCCTTAACTTGACTAATCCCATTTAAAGCCTTCTAATTGGCCACCATTGCCACAAGGACTGGCAGCACATTCCACAATATATGATGTGCTGTGTTCAAGAGGTATCTTCTTTGGTCAACTCTTAATCTCCCAGTGTTTGGTTTCAATATATAATTTCAGGTTCTAACATTGTAAGAGAGAGAAAAAAAAAACCTATATCACTCTCACAACATTATGTATGCCATGAATGAGTTAATGAATGAGCCAAGGTGGCGCAGTGGTTAAATGCAGCACTGCAGGCTACTGCTAGATCAGCAGGTCAGCGGTTCAAATCTCACCGGCTCAGGGTTGACTCAGCCTTCCATCCTTCCGAGGTGGGTAAAATGAGGACCCGGATTGTTGGGGGCAATATGCTGACTCTCTGTAAACCGCTTAGAGAGGCCTGAAAGGCCTATGAAGCGGTATATAAGTCTACTGCTATTAATATACCTCGTTCTTACTGCCCCCTTCTGTCCAAGTAAAATCCTCACTTTTGCTGTTTTCTAGGAAAGGTGAAATATTTATCTTAACAATTTCGGTTTCCTTTTCTAACTCTGTAATATCAAACTAGAGACATATGAAGTCAGAATAGATTTGTATAAAGGCAATATTATAGAGGGCTGGTAATTCAACTTCTTCCTCCGACCCACAGCTGAAATTTTTGTGGTGACTGTCCCCTTTACTGCTCATTCATGTCCAGTTCAAATCCCATCAATATACAGTGAATTTGTTTGTTTTTGAAGGGGAGGGAGCTATGTGTATATATAACAAGGTAATGTGTGTCCCTGTTTCTTTTCACTTCTTTTAAAATATTTTGAATGGAGACAGGTTATTTATGGGGAGATATTTAAAATAATGGTAGCTGGAAAAGCCATATTTGCTTGTGTCCTCTGGAAAAAGTTCTGGAGGGTAAATTCTTTGTTAGCGTGGGAAAAAAATGGAAGAGAAAAAATTCATCAGGTGCAAGTTGATTGTCCGAAAGTCAAACTAAAGCTTATTGGATTGGCAAAACATTACTTCACTTTCTGTCCTGTTGAGTCATTTTAGTGACACCGTGTTGAAATAAGATAAAATGGGGAATACTTATTTAACATACAAAGCAGGCTAGTGCACAGGGGGGAAAGTGAAACTTCCCACCATCTGTTACTGGCCCTGTAAAGGTCATTCCATTCACCTAAAATGCAAGTGTGAGTTGCCACTCGTAAAGCTAATTAGGAATGCAGTGTGAAGCCTGGCAAACACCCAACACCCAAGACAATTCAAATGTGCCAAATGAACTGTGTTCCAAAAGTATTCATATATCAGGGAGAGGGCAGATTATTTCAGAAACAAAATACCTAGTGTTCAACACCCAGAAAACCATCGTGATTTGCTACTGGTGAGCAAAGGTTAGATATCCATGCCAACCCGAAAAGAAGTGTATCTTTTAGAAGGAAAACCCAAAAATAAAATAAATAATAATAGCTTGATTTCAGAATAGTTATCCATTATAAATAATTTAATGTTACACAAGATTATAACCCTTAGCTGATTCTCTCTCCTCATTGTTTTACCAACACATTTACAAAAGATGAGTCCTTGTGATTCATTCATTTCCATTTCCTCTATACTTACCAGCAAAAAAAATAAAAAATAAAAATTACATTTGTGCATTTTACTCAGCAGCCTGATAGTGTGTAATTCTTTCCCACTGTTAACAGCAATAGCAATAGCAGTTATACTTATATACTGTTTCATAGGGCTTTCAGCCCTCTCTAAGCGGTTTACAGAGTCAGTATATCGCCCACACAGTCTGGGTTCTCATTTCACCCACCTCGGAAGGATGGAAGGCTGAGTCAACCTTGAGCCAGTGAGATTAGAACCGCTGAATTGCAGATAACAGTCAGCTGAAGTGGTCTGCAGTACTGCACCCTAACCACTGCGCCACCTTGGCTCGATATATAACTTGATTCCAGTCTCAGGTTAGTTGGTAGACTTAGAAGAAAATACCATCTCCATGTTATTAAATGAGGACCTCACTTGAGGGTAATTTCCAACTTCTTATTGGTTTCTACATGGACTGCTTGTGGGAATCTGGCAGGGAGCATCAGAGATCATAATAACACGACTGCAGGGAGATGCTGCAATGGCTGGCACTACAAGGACCAGTTGTAACAGTGGTGGGATTCAGCCAGTTTGCACCTATCTGGGAGAACCGGTTGTTAACTTTCTAAGCAGTTTGGAGAACCAGTTGTTGGAAGAAATCTCAATTTTGGTTTTTTCCACTTTACAAGGCTAATCCTGTAAGGAAGGCAGGAAGGAAACATTCTGGTGTTGTTTCTAGCCTAATCTTTATTGCCCTGCTTACAGAAACTGCCTCTCCCATTAACCGTTATTGCATTGTAACAGCTAAGGTGAAGCGCCCATCAACATGAGTGATGTTGAGTTAGCCATGCCCACCCAGTCACATGATCACCAAGCCCCACCTACCCTGCTGGTCATTAGGGCAGAGAACCGGTTGTTAAATTATTTGAATCCCACCACTGAGTTGTAAGTATCATTTGTTCAATGCTGATGTAACTTTGAAAAGTCATGAATGAGTTGTGGAAACCTCAAGACTACCTGTGAAGAGTTATCTGTACTATCACCCCAGAGACAGTCCTTGAGTGGTCCCCTAAAAATAGGAGGGCTGAAGGTACATTATCTTATTACTTGCTGTACTTTTCACCTCAAGCAAGTGTCCCTGCCTAGAGGGTTAAAAGATTAAGATGGCAGTACCAGCAGCATGAACCCAACACTCTCAATTTTACATGCATTACACCAGAATGTATGCAATAATGGTTTGAGATTTCAATTGCTTAATTAAAGCTATCAACTGCAACATTTCTCTGCATGGATACAACTGAGTTCAAACCAATATGGAATGAAACATGAAAAAAGATGGCCAACTTGAGTAAACTTCCCCAATTCTGTACATAATGGTTCTACTCCCTTCAGATTGTCACAGACTTTACCCCCCCCACACACAATTAAAACAAACAAACAAACAAACAAACAGAAATAAGCACATCTCAACCACTTTGACTGGAGTCTATGAAAGAAAGTTATCACCCTTTTTCTTTGGATCATTTCTGTATCCTGTGCATACAAAAGATTGTTTATCATGCACTAGAAGAAAACCAAGTCAGCTGTGTTGTACAAATACATCCAGAATGTATATGTGTCTCAAGAAGCATGATTTGCATCAAGATTGTGGTTTGATACAATCATACATTCTAAGATACCAACTTGGATGGTTGTCTTTATTGATAAAAAAAGATAGTATTCAAGGATAAATTGCAGGATTAATGTCATATATAGATTTGCTTTATGAGTCAAGATGTGTTGATTAAGTTTCATTTTAGTATCAGTATTACTGAAGGATTATTATCTTATTATCTTATTTGGGCTTTTATAAAACCAAGCAAAGTTGTACAAGAAAAACCTTACAACTTTTTCTAATGTTTATAAGGGTTCAACAATATTTTAAATACAACTTTTGAGAGCCAAATTGGTGTAGTTCTCAAAGGTTTTTGATTAGGAGCAGGGAAATATGAATTTTAGTCTTCCCTGGATGACCAAGATAGCTGGATGACTTTGGTCAGTCACTCTCCGTCACTCCTAAGCTAGGAAGACAAAAATAAAATAAAATCCCAAACGAACAAAACAACAAAACAACAACAACAACAACAACATTCAGGAAAAAGATACTTGCAAATCACTTATGAAAATATTGTCAAGAAAGTTACCATATGTCAAGACTGACCAACACAGCAATAAAAACAGTTTGTAATATATTTAATATACCTGGATCAATATTCATTTAATAGATATTTCTCTAATACATTATCTCCTAAAAGTAAGATGAATAGATGGATGAGTGTATGGATAGATGGATGGATAGATAGATAAAATAAATGTAGATATTGCTTCTTATATATTCCTTTATCCAAATATATGCTTTTTTAGAAACTTTTTTTTTTCAAATAAACATTTTGTGCAAATTCCTGATTGCAGAATGATAATGTTAGCAGGTGCTATTTTTTCCTGTTTTTGTGTTTGCAGAAATCCATTTTAGCAATTCACATTAATAGACATATGTTGTTACAGTTTTCTCCACATTGCTAACTACAAATGACTCTCTGACCTGTACAAATATTGCCCTTAAGGCTTCGGTTTCTGAAAACATAGTAATTATATAAAAAGTGAAATCACTTGAAGGTGAGAGTTTAAGTTACTACTTGTCAAAACTTCATGCTCTTTGACCTAAGCTGCACCCCCGAGCCACTTTGGAAATAAATAAGGAAGCTTCAGATGAGTATTTTTGAGTATAACCTCAGTGTATCATTTTAGTTTACGTTCCTGATTTGACAATCTTATTCCTGATATTTGTGATATCTTCCTTGCCAATGGTTCTACTGCCAACATGATGTCTAATGTCCCTTTTGTTATAATACACTTTTGGCAACAAAAGTCATTTACAATTACCTTAGTTTCTTCTTCATTGTAAATACTCTACAACTAAATGAGAAAGCTTGAGGCACAGTAGCTCTTCAGGTTTTATATCTACTTATTTCTGTGGCTTCAGTGTTTGGCTGAATTGAAACCTGAGAGACAAGGTGGTTAGGACAACACTTATATAATTTAACACTTACTGATGACTGGCTTGAGCTAATTGAAACATTTGCCAGCTTATCACTGAACGCTGACCAGTAGCATGGGCAGAGCAAATAGGGAACCCACATTTCACTTTAATTGTAGACTTTATTGTAGACAGCTCATCTGTCTGGAACCCGCACTGCATATCAGACATTAATACAATTGAGCAAATCCAGAGATATTTCATGGGGAGAGCTTTCCACTCCTCCGCTCGCAACAGAATACCTTATTCCGCCAGACTTGAAATTTTGGGCTTAGACAACTTAGAACTACGCCGCCTTCAGTCTGACCTAAGCGTAGTACATAAAATTATCTGCTACAATGTCCTACCTGTCAAGACTACTTCAGCTTCAATCATAACAATACATGAGTACCCAATAGATACAAATGTAAGGTAAACAGCTCCAAAGTCAATTGCAGAAAATATGACTTCAGCAACAGAGTGGTCAATGTCTGGAATGCACTAATTGACTCTATGGTTTCATACCCAACCACCCCAAACATTAACCTTAGACTGTCTACGGTCGAATTCATCCCATTCCTAAGATGCACTAATGGAATGCACTAATTGACTCTATGGTTTCATACCCAACCACCCCAAACATTAACCTTAGACTGTCTACGGTCGAATTCATCCCATTCCTAAGAGGTCTATAAGGGTTGTGCATAAGCGCACCAGCATGCCTACCATCCCTGTCCTAATGTTCCCTTTTATTTGTATCCCATTCATGTATTCATAATCATGTTTATACTTATACATGTTATCTAATACATGCTTGTTCTGACCCCCCTTCTCCGTCCAGGAATGAAAGCCAAAAGCCACATAATTAAAAAGGTTTCTTTTAATCAGGCAAGACTCTCATTGGCTGCAAGCCAAAATAAACAAATAGATAAGCTCTCTGGCAGCAATTACTACGAACCTAGGCAATGCAAATAAGCTTCTCACAGCAAACCACTTATCCAAGTTGGTTTCTCTGAATCATGAACGTGAACGAAACGTTGACTCCTGCAACCAGGGCGTGGCACAAACAGTTCCCTTTATACTCAGGAGAGGATCCCAATGAGCAACAGCTGCTCGCAATCATCTCCTGTAAGTACTCAGTTGTTCCTTCCGTCGAGTAACCCTTCGACGGGGTGCATCCTGCAACAACTCACGAGTGTTTCCCTGAACACTCCCTCTGATCCAAGGCTCCACCACCACCTGGTGGCCAACCAGTCTCTCCTCGCCCTGCTCGGAGTCGACACCCTGTCCAGGGTCCTCCACCTCCTCCAAGGCCAACTCATAAGACTCCTCGCTGTTGGAGTCTGGTGGCAGCTCCAACGGCTCCTGCCGGGCCACAACACATGCTTAATGAAATAAATAAGTAAGTAAGTAAGTAAGTAAGTAAGTAAGTAAGTAAGTAAGTAAGTAAATAATCAAGCTGAGAAAATCCACATTTTACAAGTGCAAGAACTGGGGCTAAAGCCGTGCAGTTTTGCTGCAGAGTTGGAAGAAATAAACAGTTTCCTCTAGTCACAGCTGAGGCATTGCCATATTATGAATAGTACATGTATCCAGTCAGAAGGCTGTTCTGTCAAATTACTGCATCCCTCAGTGAAAGAAAAACTCATGAAACTGAGCATTTGCTTTCAGATGCATCTTAACATACGGATTTTGCATGCCGTTTCATTGACGATGCACATTGTCAGCCAAGCTTTTCCCTCAGCAAACAACATTTGATAGACATTTTTGTTTGAAAAGAGCAGTGTAACATTTGCAGAAGTGGCCGGTCCAAAATGTAACACACATAATATTCCAAGAAATGTGAATTAAATCAGCCTGCTTAAAACAACATTCTGGGCATTCCTAGATGTTTGCTGACTTTCCAATTAAGTCGGTCGTCATCTGATTACATTCAAAAGTCTACCAGAGATTTTGCCAAATGTTCTGAAAATGAAAAGAGAATGGTAGATACTTTGTAAAACAAAAACAAACACAAAAAAACCCCACCATCTCTCGTTCTTGTGCTCCATATTTGCAGGATTGGGAGCCATTCAGTAAACAAACAAACGTTATATGATTTCTGTAGCTGCCATAAATCCTTCCTTGATGGGGTATAGTGGCAGAGATGAGCTCTATAAATGCCAGCTCTATTTTATGGTACGAACAGAAAAAGGGCGGGGTGTGATTCCGCGTATGCAGTTTGTGTGTGTGCCTTAATGATGTGCCTAATGATTGCACCTCACGAGAAATGTTTATGTGCCAATAGTAAAATGATCGTTTGTTTTGAATCTTTTACTGCCCTCTTGGGCTTCACTGATACTGTATTACAGGGAATGTACACATCAATCCTGTAAAAATTTAATATTGCTTACCCTCATTTTTTTGTCCCGTAATGCAGTCTTTCATTAAAAAGCATTTTCGTTAGAAGTTGCCTTCCAACTTTCAAAGCCATTGATTGCACTGGTGTGTGTGGGCATATGAATCCCTTTCTCTAAAAGCAAACACACTGTTAGGAAGGGTAGCAAAAGAGTTTCTGATGAATAAGGAAGGTTTCTTAGAGAGCCAAAAGACTCGTAAAATGTGTGTGCATACCCACATCCACTCACACCCACATGCATGCAGAAAAGCAAAGGAATTAAAAAGCCTTGGAAGGAAACGTTAGGGCATTCATTATCAATTTATTTTAAAAATGAGAAATTTGACAAGGAATGGTTTCCCCGCTTTTTTTTTTTTCTTTACAAAAAGCACTGAGAAAGAAAGACAGTTTAGTTATGCTCTAGGTTAGTTGTTTTAAATTATCTTAATGGAGCTTCTTTCTTTGGGAGATTGGGTTTAAGGTGTGAAAGAGGAGGCATCCGGGAGAATATAATGATGAGAGAATGTAGGATTGAATGTAAAATTAAAAGCCTGTAGATGTGAATCTAGAGGGCTTTTGATAAGGCGTGGAGCAGAGGAACACTGCATGTTAAGTTGTTCAGTGATGGTGAGACAGTTTTAAAAGATACTGACTGGGATCAACAAAGAAACTAATATTGATGTAGGATCCAGCTCTCTAGGGGAGCCACTTTAGAACAATTGGTATCCTTGAGAAGCGGTAAAGCTAGTAACAGAGTTGATCGGCTTCAGCAGCGCTTTCAACCTTTCAACCCTGTAGGAGGACGTGGGAAGGAGAACATGACAGCTGCTAGTATTTCCTGAAGGGTGACAATGGTGAAGACAAGGAGCTGAAACTAAACTTGGTATCCAGGGATCAGTGACGCTTATTGCAGCCAGTGAGAGGGGAGGCAGCAGAATAAGTAAATTATAAGAACAGCCAGCATTAAGGTAGCAAGAGACAATGATGATGGTAACAGTGCAGAACATTTTGTAAGAGACAGTAATGCTAGAGAACATGGCAAGGGTACTCATGCATTGCCAAAATGTTGCATGTAAGATGAGAAAGATCTCCTTCAGTACAGTGAAAGAATTGGGGTGGGGGTGGGAGAGAATGGACTTGTCAATCAATGTAAATAGTTGGTGAGGGTTCCTGGAACGGTGGGGAATGCACGAGGCAAGTGATTGTTGAAAAGGCAGAGAATTAGGAAAAGTTAGGTGATTATAGTTAGTTAGAATGTTAGAAAAAGGATTGTTAGTGAGCTGGGTGGATTAAACCAGGGTAGACAGACATATACTCTACATAGTAGATAGTTGTAGTGAGAAATATGAGAGATTGGCGCATGTAAATATATGGCTAGTTAATGAGAGCTAAATAGCTTGAAATAGATCTATACTAATCTTCCTTTATTTATTTGTCAGTTCAAATACAACACAAAGGCAACAGTAAAAATATTGGCTTTCTGTCTGAATGGTCTCTTGTGATGAGCTGATAGACAGAGAAAGGAAGCATTATGCCTCCTCCCATATTTGGGCATACCAGGGGTTGTGACACTAAATACATACCTATTTCCTTAGCTCAGCTGATAAGGAGGAGAACCTTGTGGCTTTGTGGTTAACACAACTGCTTAATATGTAATACAGCCCAGGTTCGAATCCCAGTAAGAGTATGGCTAGCTTATGAGAGCTAAATAGCTTGAAATAGATCTATACTAGTCTCCCTTTATTTATTTATCAGCTCAAATGCAACACACACACACACACACACACACACACACACACACACACACATATATTTGACAAGCAACTGATTTCTCCAGTTAGGTCTCTCAACTGCTTTTTCGTTTGCTTGCTTGCTTGCTTTTTGTTCTGTATATTGTGATCATGTTTCTATATGTCATGTATGTTGGGTGAGCAATAAAATTTCTGGGTTTGGCCTACTGCTCAGAGTGAGAGATGTTTTGGAGCTTCAAGCAAAAGAGCCTGGCCCATCGACCATGTGGAAGAGCAGTGGAAAGATCGAGACTTTCTAGTTCTTCAAGATGCATCCACTGACTTTATATACTCCCTTAATGTGTCAGATTGAATATTTTGGTGATATCACAGAGGATAAGGTGCTACCTGCTTGTTCTCTGAACCCATGTTTATTCTGGTCATTATGAAGAACAGTTGAAAGGAAAAAACCCTTGGACCCAGGACATTGTCGATGCCTCTTGAGGGACACCAAGTTATCAAAATCTTGAAGGAGTCTCTTGTGCTCATTCTTCTGAAAAAGCCATTCCTGCATCCAGAGCTTTTAGGTAACTGTTATCCAATCTCCAGCTTCTGTTTTTAGGGAGGTTGTTCATGAGACAGTTGTGTTAGACCATCTTTACTGCATCCTAAAAAAAAGAAACTTATTTGGGATTTTATCTGTTGGGGCTACTAATGCCCTAATATATCCAGAATTAATAAAAGAAGGCTTATGGAAATGAAAAGCAGATTTAATGGTAAGTCCCTCTCTGACTTTAACAAATCCATTCAGTGAAGTGTTCAGAAGGATGCATCCCCCAAGTGCATGCTTCATACACGATAGAGAAAATGAGACCATATTTATTTCCTTCATTCCTTACACTCTGCGCATCCCCTTTATTTGTTTTGCTATATTTGTATATGCCATGCAAACTCCTGTATGCAGGCAGTTTATACCCCCACAGCTGTTTCTCTGATATTGTGCTAACCGTGCAGATAAGGGGAAAGGGGAAGACAACTTCTCAATTTTCCTTCTCCGGGTCACAGATATTCTCTGGGCATATTCATGAAAGATTCTGCCCGAATTTCTTGACTGCAATTGATCCCAGAGACAGTGACCATTTATTCTAATAGTATTTTACTGCTAATGAGAAAACAAAATTCATGTTTCCTTTTTGTTTGTCAGAATGATGGGGGGGGTATTATGTGTGTGTCTGTGCATGGATGTGGATAGGGATGGATAGCACACATTACACATACATCAGTTATTGTTTCCTGTAGGTTTATCATCCTCAGACATGATCAATAAATAGCTCCAATAGTTATGCAAATGAGAAGAACTTAAGCACAACAAGTTCTTCAGTCTACTATCTCTGATATAGAATTGCTGCCTCCTGCTGCTGTTCCTTTCCTTTATTCTCCATAAATAAATGAATATTTAATCCAACCACAGGATCAAAAACTGACCTTTAACCTGACAGCGGGGGAAAAAAGCATACCTCAGCCCAATAAGGCAATATGTCTAATAGACATGTCTTTCTTCTGCTTTATGATCACTCCATGTGTTTGGTGAGAATATTAAATATGGAACAGATAGCTACACTTGGAGAGAAACTATCTCATGTCCCTGTATTCTCTGTTTAAGGGCTTCTGTCAAAGTAGCTTTCAGGATACTGCCACGCATAGATATTCATCACTATCACAAAAAATACTGTCGTGCACTTCATACCATCTTCATTCTCCAATGTTTGGTTATAGCAATAGCAATAGCAATAGCAATAGCAGTTAGACTTATATACCGCTTCATAGGGCTTTCAGCCCTCTCTAAGCGGTTTACAGAGTCAGCATATCGCCCCCACAGTCTGGGTCCTCATTTCACCCACCTTGGAAGGATGGAAGGCTGAGTCAACCTTGAGTCGGTGAGATTAGAACTGCTGAACTGCAGATAACAGTCAGCTGAAGTGGCCTGCAGTACTGCATCCTAACCACTGCGCCACCTCGGTTCTCCCTGAAGCAGCACCTGTTCAGATCTCACTTAGATGAAGGATAAAAATAAGTTTGAACACTTAAATACTAAATTCTTTGGAGTAAACTTTTGATTAACATTGCAATCAAAGCTACATTTTGAAAGTACATTTGCCTATTATTGGTGCTGTTGTTGTTTTAAAACAAAGTAAGTAATTGAGGAAATTAAAGTTTGAGCACATAACAGGCTTGTTGAAAAAAGAAACAGAAAGAAGAAGTAAGTAGCTGATAGTATCTTTTTCCCCCCCTCCAGTTGCCAAACCTACGCACATGCTATTTTAACCTTCCCGAAATAGCAGCTTCTTTATGCTTATGTAGTATTGGTAAAAGAGAAATTTGATTCAGAGCAACCCACACATTGTACTGCAAACCAGGAAAGAGGAGATTGGCTTGATGGCATGAATAAAATGTCACAGAGATTTAGTTTCAGATCCTTACTGAGCCACAAAATTCTCACTGGGGAATTTTGGATAAAGGCCTCTTTCTATCTCTCAGTATAATCCATTTGATCTGCTATTGTGTGAAAGAGATACACCTTTTTGTAACTTCCCCAAATTATTTACCAAATAGGGCAACAGCGTGACGCTGTTTGATGCCACTTAAACTTTAAATGAATGACACCCTTTAGTCTGAAGAATGAACTTTACGAAATGTCAAGAAGAAACCTATATAGAGTCTCAAGGAGAATGTAGAATCATGGTAGTTTAGGGAAAAATGAAACTGAATTTGAAAAAAATACCTTTTGAATGCAATCCAGTGTTATTAACTAACATTTGTAGCGGTCTTCATTGTACTATAGACAGGTGAATGGAATGAAACTCCTCTGCATGGTCATATGTCAGAGCACTTTCACTTCAATCAATGGATGATGATGATGATGATGATGATGATGATGATGATGATGATGATGATGATGATGGTGGTGGTGGTGGTGGTGGTGGTGATATCCATTCAATCATTTTCTACTCTTGACAATTCTATGGACCAGATCTTATGATCTTGCATTATTTCTTTGAGATTTTCTGTGCTCTGACTGGTGTCAGCTTTAACTTTACTACAATGAAATCCCAATATAATCAGGAAAACCTTTCTTTCTTTCTTTTTTTACTTTTGGCTGGATCTCTATGGATGAAAGAGGATTTCTTGGCTTACAGCAACAGTGGTCAAATTATTTCTCCATGCAAAACAGGGTTGTTTTATTTATTTTGAATTGTTAATTTGTTCCACTCTCCAAGGAACACACAGGATAAGAAATCACCACTAGAATGGCTATGGCCAAAATAGGTTGGCTTATTATTTATAAGGTCTGGTGGATAGATAAAATAGGAATAGAAAATTATATTCAGTTTTGAACCCAGAGTCTATGAAGGGATCTGTCTTCGGGCAATGAGGATAATTGTTGTCTTTCTTTCTTTCTTTCTTTCTTTCTTTCTTTCTTTCTTTCTTTCTTTCTTTCTTTCTTTCTTTCTTTCTTTCTTTCTTTCTTCCTTCCTTCCTTCCTTCCTCCTTCCTCCTCCTTCCTCCTTCCTTCCTTCCTTCCTTCCTTCTTTCTTTCTTTCTTTCTTTTTGGCTGCTGTGTGTTTTAAATTTTTGTTTATGTGTTTGTTTTTATTTTTAACCACTGTTCAGAATCATTTCTTGAGATGGACAACTATATACACTCAATGAATAAATGAATTCCAAAGAAAATGTAACAATTCAGTATTTTATTTCTGGGGAATGTTCTTGTGGAATTGCAAAAAAAGAGGGTTTGGGATAGCTATTTTTTGCTTGAAAGCAAATACCCTTTTAATATTATTTAGATTTGTGTTGAAATGAATTCTTAATTGTGTTCCTGTAAATTATATCTAGGAATTTAAACTGAACAAATTTATCTTGCATTATTAGATTTCCCACATATCTATAGAGATGAGAGAGAGAGAGAGAGAGAGAGAGAGAGAGAGAGAGAGAGAGAGAGAGGGAGGGAGGGAGGGAGGGAGGGAGGGAGGGAGGGAGAGAGAGAGAGAGAGAGAGAGAGAGAGAGAGAGAGAGAGAGAGAGAGAGAGAGAGAGATTTTAGATAGACATTGTGTATGGATTGTTGATTGTTCTGAGGGGTTTTTTTTGCAACTGAAGAATTAACTGAAGTAACTGAAGAATTTCATCTACCAAAGAACTTATTTCCAATAAAATAAATTGTATAACCACCCTTGTCTTTGCAGCTGTTCTATGTTGCAACAAAACTATGTGTTACCTTAGATAATGAAGGAATATGACTGATCCAAGATCCAGCTTTACAAATAATAAATGAGAAGAGAATTAAAGGAGTTTCCATATCAAAACTCAACATATTGTCATGTTTACTAAAACAACAACAATCCAACAACCCAAGAAAATATTTTATCTCTTGAAAACAAATAATATTTTGCGTGGACATTTTCATTCCTTTCTGCTTGATTATCGTATAGTAAACATCCATTCTTCTTCTTTAGTGCATGGTTTTCAATAGCCAAAAATAAATTATGTTGTTGCTTATTCTCACAAAAGCAGATTAATAAAATTTACCCCATGTCAATATAAACTAAAACCGTTGCTGCAAATCAGAGGTGAGTTCCTACCAGTTCATACTTATTTGGTAGAACCGGTTCGTCAAATCTACCAAACCGGTTAGAAGAGGCTCCACCAGTGGACCCGGAAAGCAGGCCACACCTACAGAAGAGGTTCCAAACATTTTTTGAAACCCACCACTGGTCCTTGGATATGATTATTCTACACGATCATGCTCATATTTATAAAACTCAGTGCCTCTGTGAAAGGTAAGGATGACTACTGCGTTTGTGGTGCAATCAGAACATTGCGTGTGTTGAAGTTGTTTTAACGCAAACCAAATATGCCTTTAAAAAAACAAGTTTGCATCATATTCTTATGCATGCCAGTGCTGTGTGTGAGGTAATTTAAGGTGGTTCTGACAAGTGTCGTCAGCATCTTCATATCCGGTCACATGGGCAGCAAGCCACTCCCAGAAAGGAGGCCACACCCACAGAGTAGGTTTGAACAATTTTTGAAACCCACCACTGGTGCAAATGTTATGTGTTCATTTTCTAAAAGGATATCAGTGATTTATCCTAGTTTGAGTGTTTAATTATAGCATATTAAACAAAACAATAGCAATTGCATTGATAAACACTGCATTAAAAAAAGAAACCATGTCCACAGAAAAGAACCAGTTTGGTTTACTGCTTGAGGCACCAGGCTAGAAACTAGGAGACAGTGAATTCTAGTCCTTCTTTAGGCATAAAAGCTGGCTGGATGACTTTGGGCCAATCAATCAGCTCAATTCATTTTCATTTTGAGTCAATTTTAACTTAAGTGCATATGAACCTTAAATAATATTTCGAGATACAAGTGTTTCATTTTATTTCTGTTCTCAAATGTGTAGAGGTATGTTTCATTCTGAAAAACATGAAAGTATACAAAACTATTGGAATCAAGTGAGAAATATTTCTTTCTGCATTGATGTGATGTATGAAAGGTACATAATATGTTTTGGAATTGAAACATAAATCAATACATAAATCTAAAAAAATTCTGGAGGAAAAAAATGCCCATATTTTTGTCTAGCCCACTAGATGGATGATCCAAAACAACTTTTAAAAGAAACCTTATATCTAACATGTATTCTAGACATTATTTTGAATTGTTACTTTTAGCAGAAATAAAAATATTAGAAACAGGCATTATTGTCATTTTTGAATTGTTGATCATCTTAAATGTGTATTGCACAGGACAAAAATTTTAAGATGAATAGATAAAATGCATAAAATAAATATGTAAAATATGTAAACACCATTGCAGTATATTGGGATTCCAATTTACCAAGATGTCAATTGTTTATTTTTGATTGTTTACAAATATGATAATCACTGGGCAATTTTTTCTCCATATAAAAAAGATATTTTTAACACAAGAAGACATTATATTGTGGCTTCAGCTGGTTTTCATGAAAATTACGCTAGTTAGTAATTCTGGGTCTTGCGACCTCCTATATATTATGCAGGACATTAAAGGAGGGTGTTTTATCCAAGTTAACATAAAGAAATGGTTCAGTGTTGCCCAGGCAACCAGAAAACTGCTTCTTATCTCCAGTTGCTGTGCGTTGTAACATTTCACCTGAAAGAAGAACTTCTGTAGTGGATTGCATCTTAGCTACAAACAGCAGGATCAATTAATGGAGGTAGTAGATTCTCAACAGAGTAGAAATTTAATCCCACTATTTTAGTCCCCCTACTTGAACTAACTTTTTGAACAGATCTGAGGTGAACTTCTAGGTTTCAGATTAGTTTTAAAAACTGGTAAAAAAAATTCATAAGAATGTGCAGCTAAGGAGAATTATTAAAATTGCTCTGAATAATAATGATGATGATGATCATGATGATGATGATCATGATGATGTTACAGAACACAAGTAAGCAAAACCTTTCACAAGAGCAATAAAATCTCTGAAAAAGCGATCGTGACACCACTCCTATTTAAAGATCTCTAAACTGCAGCTCTTCAAAGGGATGAGAAAAAATATTTCTCAGCTCATCTAGTCATACTTTTAGGATACAGTGATAGATCTAGTTGAAATACTATGATCTTGGATGCTCAGTTCTGTAGGCTAGTCACAAATGGATAAAGCAGAACTGGATCTCCCACAGCCCAACATATCTCAGAGAAAAGGAATCTTCTTCAAGGTTCAGTTTGCCTGAAGATTGCGATGAAGTATCTTCCTTTCCATTTAAGGATGGTGCAATTAGTCAGTTGGTGCCACTGAATTTGGGCACTTACCAACTGCTGGTTTAATAATGGGAAGTAGCATAAGTGTAGACTAGATTAATTATGAGAACTAGTATTCTATCAGAATTTGCCTTTTTGGGGTATATCCACATAGCACCTTTAAGTTGTTCCTCTCCTGTGGAAACCATTAGGCAGATTTCAGGATACAGGGAGACCTACAGAATAAACAGAGAATAAAAAAGTTATTCTATGCTGGTCTATGACTATAATATGGATGAAGAAAGTTGTCTATATGAGGAAAAAAGCTGATAATAATAGTAATACTATTGCTTTACCAAAAAAAAGTTAGCAATAGCAATAGCAGTTAGACTTATATACCGCTTCATAGGGCTTTCAGCCCTCTCTAAGCGGTTTACAGAGTCAGCATATTGCCCCCAACAACAATCTGGGTCCTCATTTTACCCACCTCGGAAGGATGGAAGGCTGAGTCAACCCTGAGCCGGTGAGATTTGAACAGCTGAACTGCAGCTAACAGTCAGCTGAAGTACTGCATTCTAACCACTGCGCCACCTCGGCTCTTCAAGTTCAAACTTGAATTAAAAAAGCAATTAATGAGAAGTATTTTGTAAAATGTACTGAAATAAAAGAAAATAAAAAAGAAACAAAGTTTCAAAGTTAGCTTTAAAATGGTAATATCAACATCAATCTTATCCTGAAACAATTATTATAGAAAATTAAGAAAGTTGACCTTAATGGAAATATGTGAGAACCATTATTTTAGACAGAGAGACTCAAATATTTTCTTTTTAAAAGCCTACCTAATTCATTGTGGTATAAGAAATAGATGGAGGCTTGCAAAATTGTATTATTATGGCCAATCTCAACAAACATTTTAACCTTCCTGTGGAGTTAATTTCCTGGTCTGGTCTACTTAATAGAACTGATTTATAACCTTGTAAACATCTATATGAAGGAATGCCCTACAGTGTTTGTTTTGCTGTATTATACAGTGTAAAAAAAGGCATACTTCCCTTTGAGTAACAGGTCCATAAGTAGAATGCTGCCACTACAAATATCTACCCCTGATTATCACCTGTGAACAGATCCACCCTTTCTGCGACCAAGAGTAAAACTTCCCCAGGTAATTATATTGGCATTGAAAGAAGTAAACATTTATAGTAGGTGTTTATGTTGACCTAAATCATTACTTCTGCACAAGGAGATTTCTACAAAATAAGGCATTTGATTGAACCCAAAATTTGTCAGGGGTGAAGGCAAAAGAGAAGAGAACTCCTGAAAAACCAACTTTCCTGACTTCTTCCCTTATACCATCCTAATTATACATGAGAATTGATATCTTGTAGGTTTCTTGGAACAGCAGGATCCCAGATTTGAAGATGTGAGCCTAAATAGGAGTTGAAAAAGGGAGGAGAAGGGAAGGGAAAGGATTGGATTTGGAAACTGACATGTTGTAGTGTATTATAGAATACCACAAAGAATTTGATCAATCTTGCTTCTTTGTATGAGTATAAACATTTTAAACCTCATTGAAGAACTCTGAAGAGAGTTTGTAAGAAACATTTTTTGCATTAATTCTTTGTGATATCTGGAGCAGCATTTCCCAGGAATGGATTAATGAAAATAAGCATCTATACAGTTTCGAAAGAGATAACCAATTAACTAGAATCTTTCTTTTGCTCTCTCAGTGGACTTTGCCTAAGTAAAAATGACAGCAAGGAGGGTTTGATTGTTTTTGAAATGCTTTTTTTTTCTCCTGGATATAATGAATTCAGCTGTATTGTTCAGAAGCTGTCTATTCATCTTTTCACAGAATTCACATTGATTTAAGAAGGGCAGCCAAGCACTTAAACAAAGTACTTAACTCTATAGGTTCAGTCAACAAAACCATGGATATAACCCACATGCTGCTGGTGAAAATGGAGGAAATGTTCCATTGAGTTCAGGCTACCATTTTAGCTACCTCAGAAATCCCCATGAAACCAACAGAGACTTTCTCCCATACATGCAGAGGTGGGTTCCTGCCAGTTCGCACCAGTTCGGTAGAACCGGTTCATCAAATCTATCGATTTGACGAATCGGTTAGAAGAGCTTCCACCAGTGGACCCGGAAAGAAGGCCACACCTACAGAAGAGGTTCCAAATTTTTTTGAAACCCACCACTGACACACACACACACACACACACACACAAACACACAGACTCACACAGAGAGAGAAAGAGAAAGAAAGGAAGAAATAAAAAAGAGAAAAGAAAGAAAAAGTGAGACAGAGATGAAAGAAAAGAAAGGAAAAAGGGATAGAGAGACAAAAGGAAAGAAACAGAGAGAGAGAGGGAGGGAGGGAGAGAGAGGGGGGGAAGAAAACACATGGCCTGCAAGCCACTCCCACCAGGTCACATGGCCGGCAAGCCACTCCCACAAAGGAAGCCACACCCACAGAGTAGGTTCGAAAAATTTTTGAAACCCACCACTGCATACATGTTAGGGTCCTCAGTCTATATTATCTTATAGCTCACTGATTTCTTTGTTCCAAACAATAGAACCCATATATCAAGGGCCCAATGGGGCCCAAATGAGAAATGTAATCCAGGTTCGGTATAAAAACTACTACTGTGTATCCAAGAAACATAGGCACACAATGGTATCAAGTCTGTCTAACACCAGCATGTAGGCCACAGATAAACACTAGGGAAATGGACCAAGAAAGGCAAATGTTTATATTCCAGGATGCAAGCAAAAGGCAAGTAAGGCATGATGTAGGGTTCCTATGCTGTTTGGTATAATTAAGACTACTTGTAGATTTAGTCACACATGGGTTGAATGGTTGATTTCAATCAAAATACAGCTGGAAAGGACTTTGGAGGTTTTCTAGTTCAACACTCTCTTCAAGCAGGAAACCCTATACAATTTGAGACAAGTGGTTGTCCAATCTCTTCATAAAAACCTCTAGTGAGGAAAGCACTTCTGAAAGCAGCTGTTCCACCAGTTAATTGTTCTCACTGTTAGGAAGTTTCGTCTTAATTCCACGTTGCTTCTTTCCTTGATTAGTTTCTATAGTTTCCTATCTTGCTTTCTGGTGCAAGACCCCCTTTTGTTTGTGGCAGCCCCTCAAATACTGGAATACTGCTATCATGTCAAGTCCTTCTTTTCTTTAGACTAGCCATACCCAGTTCCTACAACCATTCTTCATATGTTTTAGTCTCCGGGCCTTTAATCATCCTAGTTGCTCTTCTCTGCACTTTTTCCAAAGTCCCAACAACTTTTTTAAAAAATAATGTTTGAATGTTGAATGTTTATTTTATTTATATGCTGCCCTTTTCCCCCGAAGGGGACTCAGGGCGGCTCACAACTCAAACCAGAGAAAGGGGGATACAAACAAAAATTAAAACAACACAAAACAATGCATAATTTAAAACACACAGCAGTCATACCATTCGAAGTGGGGCAGCGAGTCTTTAGCCCCAGGCCTGTCGGCACAGCCAGGTTTTAAGGGCTTTGCGGAAGGCCTGGAGGGTGGTGAGGGTTCGAATCTCCATGGGGAGTTCGTTCCAGAGGGTCGGAGCAGCCACAGAGAAGGCTCTCCTCCGGGTAGTCGCCAGTCGACACTGGCCGGCGGATGGGATTCGGAGGAAGCCTAATCTGTGGGATCTAATCGGTCTAGTGGAGGTAATTGATGTATAAGGATTTTAACAAAAGACATTTGTCTTTTAAATCTTTGCACAATTTATTCATAAATGTATCCCAAAAACCCATCAGAGGCTATATATCCATCAGTTATTGTAGGCAAGTTAGAACAGATTTTGATACTTCCGATATTATTTGAAACCCACTTTTCTGAAAAGAAGATAACAAACGCATTAAGTAGAATTACAGAGTTATGCTACTTCAAAAGGTGAGGCACAGAGTAATAAAGACTGCCAACATTGGTCTCTGAAATATAACTAGTGACTAAGAGAACTTCAATCTTTTGTGTGATTGATCCTCGTAGGGACTGCAATAATGATGTTTCACACTCATGTAAATAAACTTGGGTTTTCCTCCCCCATTTTTTTCCCCAGAGAGGAATTTAGGAACCTTGGAGGTCCTGAGAACTGCCATTTATCTCTTTAATATAGAGTTTTTCCCAACTTTCTTCTTCCGGTAACTTTTCCTTAATTGAAGAATCTTCTTAGAAAATAGCAAATAGAGAAAAACAGAGATAAGACAGGAAAAAGCAGAAACATGTGTCTCATTTTTAATGAAAGTACTTCGTCCTTATTAAGGTTACATTCTTGTACTGTTACTGTATTTGTTTCCTGCTCAGTTCAGAATAAAGGAAAACTTGGAACTAGCAGGCAATTCAATGCAACAGCAGACACATTTGTTCGACAGGAATTGTTCAAAAGAAACAATGCAAATCTACATGTATTAAGTTCCACAGATTCCAGATCAATTACTTCTGTTAGATGGCTTGGTGTCCTAACCAATTGGAAAGCAGATTATATCTGATTACAGCAATTTTAATTAGCTGTTTGTGACAGGCAGGCTGAGAGAATGAGGAGAAAATCAATTGGTTCTGCTAGGATCAGTCAGTTAGGTGAATGCATCTTCTGCTGAATTATATGTGCCCATGTTAAAACTGTACTTAGACTGTCAGGTCACAGAAAGGATGACTTGTGATTTTATTTAGAATCAAATTTTCTTTCTGAGCATCCATACTATCCTTCACATACTCTGACAATTGCCATGTTTTAAAGAAAAAGGTTTTCCTTGTCCAGTCATGTCCAACTTCAGAGTGTGTTGGCCATCTCCATTTCTTAGTGGAGGGAGCCAGCATTGTCTCTTATGTGGTCATGTGGCCAGCATGACTCTATGCTGAAGTGCATGGAACACTGTTACTTTCCCATCAAAGTGGTGCCTATTAGTCTACTTGTATTTGCATGCTTTTAAACTACTAGTTTGGCTGGAGCTGGGGCAAGGAATGGGAACTCACCCCATTGTGCAGCACTTGGATCCTGAACATGGGCTGTCAGCTTTACATCTGACAAGCTTTGTGTGTTTAACGGCTGAGCCATCTGTAGAGATTCTCACTCATCCAGGTCATGGTTGTCCCAAAGGTGCTTTTTCAGGAGGCAACTTGACTTTCTTTTTTCTTCTTCTTTTGAAGATGTTTTGCTTCTCATCCAAGAAACTTCTTCAGCTCTGTGAGGATAGTGGGAAATGGAAGGATGCAAGAAATATAAATCCTTCCATTCCTCACAATCCTGTAAGAGCTGGAGAAGCTTCTTGGATGAGAAACAAAATATCTTCAAAAGAAGAAATAAGAAAGTCTAGTTGTCTCCTGAAAAAGCATTTTTGGGACTGCTGAGCCATCAAACCCCTTCTCATTTTTATTGAAAAAGCAGGAACAAGTTTTCTTGTATTTAATCATTATTATTTTTTAAATGACTGATCTACTACTACCATCCTAAATAAGTCAAATAGAAGGATTAGGGGTGATCTAAACATTATATTCACTTTCAAGAAAATAATGATACCAAGCAGATTTCCTCTGTATGACATTTACATGATGCATTCATTGGTTAAGAAAAACTATTGGAATTTTCAATTTGAAAACTATTCAGTATGGATTACAACATTATTGTTGAAGGCTGTGAAGACTGAGAGCATACGTCTTATGCCAGAAATGAAGCTATTCATTACAGAGCTATCTTGTACTCAATTGCTTTGAAACTCATCAAATTTGATAGTCAACACATTTTGATTGGAAGATTCCCCCCCCCCCCCCCCGTAATCGTTGTTTGGAACTCAATGCAAAAGCTAGAACTTTATCAATGTTGGCTGCCTTGTGATTCATTACATTATTCCTTATGGGAAAAAGGTACTTGGTACTCATTGGAACCAATTAATGATGAGTACCATGATAGCACTGTACATCTTTAGAATGACACAAAGGTAAGGGAAGTGTTATTTCATTCCCAGGAGGCAGAATATTCAAAGGATTTGAAGCTATCTTTGTTTTCTTTTATTACTCAGGTGTCCAATTCATACATGCAACAATTCATGATTACTTCATCAAATCTTGTGCCCAATCGTTATACAGGGAAGAATTTGATCTACACAGAAGAGTAGTCCTTCTGGAATCAGTTCAATCAATATTGTTAAGATTTTGCTTTTGAATTACACTCTTTACCTCAAAAGTAAATCATCAGTTCGAGTCTAGTCAATGGGTAAGGATTTTTAAATCTTTTGTTAAAATTGTATTTTGTATTAAAAGTATTTAGTAGCCTTAATTTTGGAATATAGATTCCACTAATTTCTCATGCCAAAGAAAGTGCTGTGGGACAGCTTTCCTTGAGTTGCTATAAATGGAATGACTTGTGTTTGTGCAGAACTGGTGCTTAGACTGAAAATACTTGACAGAGATCATCAATCTAATCAGAGCAGGATAACAGGATCTGTCTTTTTAAGAACCCAGATTTATAGCAAAAGGCCAGTGAGGTACTTAAATCATGCTCAATATGGCAAAATATCATTGGATGACGTCATTAGCAAATTCCTGTGCATTCCATCCAGCAGTCTGCCAAAGAATATAAAGGAATCATATATCTATATGACTGCAAAGTAATTGAAATAAGAGCACCTATTCCATTCTGTTATGACTAGTACAATGATTTTTACTTAGTGTACATCAGTGTTTCTCAACCTTGGCAACTTGAAGATGTCCGGACTTCAACTCCCAGAATTCCCCAGCCAGCGAATGCTGGCTGGGGAATTCTTGGAGTTGAAGTCCGGACATCTTCAAGTTGCCAAGGTTGAGAAACACTGGTGTACATAACCCCTTCTCTGACAAAATGCGTAAGTCAGCATGACACATTTTATGATACCTGCCTATTATCTTACCAACACAATACAATCAACATTGCTGTTTCTTTGAAAGTATATCACGCTCAATAGGTATTGGACAGAGGTAATTATCTTACCAACACAATACAATCAACATTGCTGTTTCTTTGAAAGTATATCACGCTCAATAGGTATTGGACAGAGGTAATGACCACTAGTTTATATGATTTGTTATATTTGTATAAATATTTGTTATTCTAAATATGTCACATAAAAGGGTTATTTTATATTAAAATAACATTTATTTGTATTATTTATTTTAAAATATCCTTGCATATATTTAATTCTGTTTATGGGTATGTATGCATGCATGCATATAGTAGGCATCAGAGGTGGTATTCAACCAGTTCTGCCTGGTTCTAGCAAACTGGTAGCAGAAATTTTGAGTAGTTCAGAGAACTGGCAAATACCACCTCCGCCTGGCTTCACCCCCATCTATTTGTTGCCTCCCAAGTCCCAGTTATTCAGAGTCCAAGCTGATCGGCTGGGTCTTCTTCTGTTGCCCTTCACAGGAGAATGGAGCTGGAAAGCAGGTTAGTGGGGTGGGGAGGGAATGGGGATTTTATAGTATCCTTGTCCTGGAGTGGGGTGGAAGTGATTTTACAGTATCCTTCCCCCAGGAGTGGGGAGAGAATGGGGATTTTGTAGTATCCTTCCCCTGACACACCCATCAAACCACGCCTACCAAGCCCACTAATGGAAGGTATGTGTTTACACACACACACACACACACACACACAGGTTTTGTATAACGTAAGTGATCGGAAAAAAAAAAAAACATTTGATATAAATTCCTCCCCCTCCATACAACACTCTTGTAGAGTTTGTAAAATCTCGAATCACCACTCAGCAAGTAAGTAAGTTTGTAAGTTTGATTTTATTTATAGGCCGCCCAATCCCGAAGGACTCTAGGCGGCTTACAGAAGGGGAAAGAAAGAAAATAAAAAAATAAAAATAAAAAGACAAGTTAAAACAACACAGATACATTCATTTCAGTCGGGGCTGGACCTCAACAATGAGGTCAACAACCCCAGGCCTGCCAGAAAAGTCAGGTCTTGACAGCTTTTCTGAAGGCCATGAGAGGGGGCGAGGTCCGGATTTCTGGGGGTAGTTCGTTCCAAAGGGTTGGGGCAGCCACAGAGAAGGCTCTCCTCTGGGGAGCCGCCAGCCAACATTGTCTGGCTGATGGCATCCGAAGGAGGCCGACCCTGTGGGATCTTACTGGCCGTTGGGAGGAGTGTAGCAGTAGGCGGTCTCGCAGGTATGCTGGTCCTAAGCCATATAAATGTGTGGACTCTGCTAAAATGCAATATTTAGAACTAGATGAGGAGGGACAGATCCTGCTCCAGCAGTTCTGCAATGCCACAATCAATCTTATTCTTATATCCTAAAACTGGATTCTCACAAAATATCACTAGCAAATGTCTGCCATTTCTGATCTTTTAACAAACTACTACTAGCAGATGTCATTTCTGATCCTTTAAAATGATCACAGATGGGATTTTTTTTAAAAAAAACAAGAACAATCAAATAGGACTTCAGAATGGTTCAAAATATGACTTGAAGGAAACAGGAGCATGGATGTTTAACTGTCTTTGTTATTATAGAAAATACTGATGGATGGGACAATCAAGTGAAAGTACAAATTTAAGTATCCTTGGATGAACTTTCCCAGGCTCAGGATTGCCTGCTAAGAGAAACCCAAGAGAAGTCCTATCTGAGCACCTTACATGCACATTTATTTTATCAATCTTACTTGCTGTGTACAGTGTAGAGACTCTTCCTCGCCTTGATTCAATGTTTTTCCTTCTGCTATACTAGGTAGGAAGTACAGTAGAATACAGCAGAATCTTAAATACTGCTGTTGTGATCAGTATGAACCTGAAACAAAGGTCCACACAATTTTTCTTGCTTCTTCTTTGATAACAGGCATGCAGATATATTTTTGCCTTCTCCAGAAATAAAGCAATAAATTCCTTATGATGAAGGGAAGTTTTGTTTCTTATTGTCAGAAGGGAACCCTACCGGCACTACTGTAATAGAGTTATGATTCCCCCCCCCCCCCATCATCAGTGATTTCCGTAACAAGGCATAAAATATCCTAGTCTTGCAGTAGGAACTTCTTTTTCAACTCACAATTGCACATCTTTAAATGGCTGCTTTATTGCTTTTCCTTTATTTGGCACTTTTTTTCTGTTTTATTTTTCTAAACATTGATCAGAACTACATTTAGCAAGTTAATAAATATATGGTGCTGCTATTTGGATTGTCAAACAGCCTCTCATTACTTGAATGATTTATGGCTCATATTGTTCATGATTTTCTGGGCAAGTTCTCTGTAATGTATCTATATTATTTACTCATCTATTTGGGTGATCCAATACATCCTATTAATGTGATTTGAGCAGCTCTTCAAGGCCTTCATCATTGCAGCTTATTACCCTAATATGCCCTTGAAAAGAAACCATTGTTTTCAACAAAACAATTTTGACTTTCAAGGAAGTTTTCAACATCAGTATCATCTCCTTAAAAGTGTTCACTATTTTGTGAATTCGGACAGTCCATTAGAATTGGAAATACAGTACTAGAGATATCTCACAACCAAAGAAATGGCCAACTAAAGTGGTCACCTTTTCCCTTATTTTAACTATGAAATATTTTACATTGCAAGCTCACAAGATAAACAGGATGCCATTTTATCATGGATATCAGAATATTTCTTGCCTTATAACTTTACTTCAATTGTTTTTCATACCCCTTTCCCTGAACCATACCCTGCAAAATTTGTGGCGTCAGAAAGGAGATCCTTCCTTGACTGGTCAAATTAATGTTCAGCAAGAGCAGGATCCTTACATTTTATTTATTTAGCTTTTACATAATTAAATAACAGTGTCAGGTGCTGCTTCATTTAATAATCAGGAAAGAAACCACTCAACTCCATTTGGTTGAAATTAAGTGTATTTTTACTAATTACAAACGAATACTAGCAAAGCAAAGCTGAGTCTGATTAATTTGGCGCGAAAGCAATAGATATCATGTATAATCCAATCCCCTCCCCTTGGCACCCCAGTCCATAGTCCAATAATAATTCACCCAGCTGTCAGGTGGGAGATATCTTCAAAAAGCATCATCAGGGTGGAATGCTGGACAGTTAACCTTGGCGGGAAACTCCCTTCCTCCACATGCGCAATGAGATGGTCAGGACAGCTCCTAGAATACTCCTCCAGCACATAATTATTCCCCTCCCAAATACCATGCCCCCCTTCCCCGTTTCAATGGCAGCCGAAGCAACAGCAAGGCAGAGGCTGACAAAGAAATACTTAACATCTACATGGGGATCCAGGGTGAGGTGATCCTACAGTTTGGGGATCACCAGCTTTATATCTCCAACCCAGGTTATCTGAGCATGGATATCCTATCCCAGTGCCTGGAGACTTTACAGTCTCCAGCCACAGCCAAGGTGGCGCAGTGGTTAAATGCAGCACTGCAGGCTACTGCTAGATCAGCAGTTCAGCGGTTCAAATCCCACCGGCTCAGGGTTGACTCAGCCTTCCATCCTTCCGAGGTGGGTAAAATGAGGACCCAGATTGTTGGGGGCAATATGCTGACTCTCTGTAAACCGCTTAGAGAGGGCTGAAAGCCCTATGAAGCGGTATATAAGTCTACTGCTATTGCTATTGCTACAGGTCTGGATGGGACACAACGGGTTTGGCTTAATCTAAGCAAGGACAAGTTGCTTTAGGTGCTTGGGTCTTCCAGTGTCAAGGTTTTTCTGGTTCTGGATAGGGTGGATTACCTCAGATGCATGCAGTGCTTGATCTGGAAGTCCTCTTGGAGTCATAGCTCCTGCTGGAAAATCAGGTAGTTAGCTGTGACTACACAGGGAGACTCTGTTCACTGTCACACATGCCTTCTTGATTTTCTAAGGTGTCAAATTCGTGTCATCACATGGTGTCATGATGTATCACAACTTTTTTTCCCTTTCACTAAACCAGGCGTGGGTATGGCCAGCATGTGACACATCCACCCTGTGGTCTAAGAATTTGACAGCCCTGATGTAGATTAATGCAATGGGTTCTACATGGGGCTACTCCAACTACATTGAACGCTAGATGCAATTTAAGGTTCTGGTTATCATTTAAAAGTCCTTCATGATCTGAGATTGTGTTATCTATGGGATTGTTTTCTCTCTGGTGTTTGTACTAATCCAATCTCATCTGGCTGGATGGTTTCACCAGCAAGTGAATATTGGCTGGCAAAGACCAGGAGGTATACCTTCTCTACTGTAGCCTTCTGGAACATTCTCTCTAGAGAGATTAAGATGGCTCTAACTTTACTTTTGGTAAATCTTGAATACCTCTTTATGGACCTGAGCCTGGGTTCCCAAGTGTCTGAAGGGCCCTGTTTCCTGACTTTGCTAACTTCTATGGATTATAATAATTATTGACTGCTATATGGATTTATTTTTTCTTTTCGTCTTGTGATTGTAATTTATTTTAGTTGAGTTGCTCACTACCCAGAATCAACTGTTTCAGTTGGCAACCATATAAATTGAATAAATCAATAATAAATGTTAGCTTGGTTAGGTGACCTTCCTCCTGTTCCTGAATATTTTTTTGTATTGATTAATTTTTGTCTTTCATCAAGATTCTTCTCTAGGTTAGCTTGCTTTTAATAGAGATTTAATAGTGATTCTTCTCCTTGTAAGCTGTGTTTGTGAGACTTCTGCCAAGTCTATCCAAGGAGTCAAGCAAACAATCAATACAATATAATACAATGCAATACAATAGCAGAGTTGGAAGGGACCTTGGAGGTCTTCTAGTCCAACCCCCTGCCTAGGCAGGAAACCCTATACCGTTTCAGACAAATGGCTATCCAACATCTTCTTAAAGATGTTGAATCAAGTGCCATGTGTTCTTAATTTACTTCCAAGTCCTGATTGGAGGAATCTGTCAAGGATAGTGATGGTACAACAAAAAGACATGCTTTTATATATGAATTGTAAAATCATACAACAGTAATGCAGCCAAGGCAATAAAATGACAACAAATTAATTAAATACTTGCATTCTGATTCTTCTAAAATACTTAGGAGAGAAGATGAGGAAGTGATCTAACTCTTCCAGGCCAGCAGTTCCGTAAAGTAATGTCTCTTGATCTTCCTACAATAATCTAAATTAAAAATTGGATTTGTAAAAGTGCCACTACAGTTACTCTTGGAGAGTAGGTAGGATCATATTAAAGAAGATTGCATTTAGGTATATATTAACTTTAACCATCTAATAATATGTGACCTGAATTGCTGACCGTCCATCTCACCTTGCAGCAATGAACCTAGGCATTTTTGTGCTCTTTGAATTGCAGCCAAAATAGAATTAAAAATAATAATTAAAAATATCAACATAGTGGAGATGCTTAAAGTTTGCAGGAGTATATAAAAAAAAGATCTTGCAAGGGGAAAAGATTGTGATGAGGACAATCAAATTTGGCATTGTAATTATGGCCTGACTCACTCTCCAGTCTCCTATATGGCAAAGCACTGGGATGCATCAGGCACCAACTGGCAAGAATAAATTCTACTAGTTCAATCCAAAAAATCTAGAGTGATCTTCTTGAGAATTGCCGCATCCTATTAGGTACATGAGGTATAGACAAGACAACAGCCTTTTCCCATTATGTTCTCTAGGCTTTCCTGAGGCTACATTTATCTCCATTTTACCTTGCTTTTTACAAGTTACTCAATAACATTTCACTCAGACTGATTATAGACTACCATTATAGCAAGGTATACTAATGATGGTGGTTTTATGATTTTTTTATCATTGATTCTATTGTTCCTTTTTGTATACTTCCCAGAATCTCAATTGATTGGGATAGTTGACAAATATTGTAAATAGATACGTAAACAAATCTATTCTGTATAGCTAGAGGCAGGATAAATGCAGCAACAACATGAAAAAAAAAATCTATCAAGCACTCATTATATTGAATAGTTGAATTTTCTAATGGCTTCTCTCTTGCTGTCAGCTGAAAGAAGAAAGGTAGGCCACACTTAAGTCAGGACCAATACAGATGTTGTTCCAAATGTACTGGTTTTATATATGGTGCACCCTCTTTAATATTCCACTGAGTTCTGTTCGGTTCAGCGACCCCAATAGATTAATTCAATGGAGACACTGTATGAGTCAATATAATGTACAATAAATGCTGACAATAAGACATCAAAAACAAAAATGGGATTTGTTTAGAGCAGAGACTGCTGAAGAGCAATTTTTTTAAAAAAATTGATACAGAAAAAAAGGGAATGGTATAGAAAATATTTGTTAAGCACGGCTAATGGTTAAGAGTAATATGAACTCTTTTAGGAGGCAAGGATGCAGTTTAGGCAACTTCTTTTGTAACATGTAAATTCATACCTGCTATTATGGTTATTACCTTTAAAGCCCTACATGGCTTAGGACCAGCCTATCTGCGAGACTGCCTACTGCCACACACCTCCCAACGGCCAATAAGATCCCACAGGGTGGGCCTCCTTTGGATACCATCAGCTGGACAGTGTCGGCTGGCGGGCCCCCAGAGGAGACCCTTCTCTGTGGCTGCTCCGACCCTGTGGAATCAGCTACCCCCAGAGGTCCGGACCTTCCCCACTCTCATGGCCTTCAGGAAAGCCGTTAAAACCTGGCTGTTCCGGCAGGCTTGGGGCTGTTGACTTTAGTGTTAAGGTCCAGCCCCGATTAAAACGTATGTGTGTTGTGAATTTTAAACTATCTTTTATTTATTTATTATTATTATTATTTTTTCTTTGTTGTAAGCCGCCCGGAGTCCTCCGGGATTGGGCAGCCTATAAATTTAATAAATGAAATGAAATGAAATGGGCTATTTCTTGTTGCTATCCTAAAGTCCATTGTAGAACAAAAATACCTGCAAGGTGGCTGATGCACATGTATAGCAAGATGTTTGAGCATACTCAATCCCCAGAATCCACACAATAATAAGAATAAGGAATGTGAACAAATGATCACCCTACACCACACATTACACACTACACACAATTATCTGTTTGGCAGATAACCATGCTGCACAATGAATTACAGCTTACAGACTAACAGAGTTGGAAGGGACCTTGTAGGTCATCTAGCCCACCACCACCCTGCCCAAGCAAGAGACTCTACACCATTTATCACAGATAGCAATCCAGTTCTCTTCTTGAAAGTCTCAAGTGATGAAGCTCTCACAACTTCAGAAGGCTCCATTGGTTTATTGTTCTCGCTGTTAGAAAATTCCTTTTTATTTCTAGGTTGAATCTCTCCTTGGTCAGTTTCCATCCATTATTCCTTGTCTGGCTTTCGGGTGCCTTGGAAAATAGCTTGATCCCCTCCTTTCTGTGGCAGCCCCTCAAATATTGGAAGACTGCTTATCATGTCACCCCTGGTCCTTCTCTTCACTAGACTAGCCATGCCCAGTTTCTGCAACCATTCATTGTATGTTTTAGCCTCCTGTCCCCTAGTCAAGTTGGTTGCTCTTCTTTGTACTTTTTCTGGACATCTTTCATGGACATCAGAGCAGGACTGGCATGCTGTGTTTGACTACAGCAGCATCATGGAATTGACTGGAGCTAAATTACTTTATCATCTTCCGCTTCTTTCCAACATAATTTGTTCTTCCTCATTTCCAAAATTGTTCCATTGAAAAGATTCACACAAAAATATCTGTAGATGTACCCTAAAGCGTTCATATATTGTTGTATGTACTTTACAAATGTACATGTACAGATATTGAGTTTTGAAGGCTTATCTTATAAGATAGATTTTGATTATGATTAAAATACACTTGATGATTGTATATTGTTTTCCACCAATATGTAGGAGCCGAGGTGGTGCAACGGTTAAATGCAGCACTGCAGGCTACTTCAGCTGACTGCACTTCAGCAGTTCGGCTGTTCAAATCTCACCAGCTCAGGGTTGACTCAGCTTTCCATCCTTCCGAGGTGGGTAAAATGAGGACCCGGATTGTTGTTGGGGGCAATATGCTGACTCTGTAAACCGCTTAGAGAGGGCTGAAAGCCCTATGAAGCGGTATATAAGTCCAACTGCTATTGCTATTGCTATACTTTGTCTCTCTCTTTGTATAGTATATGAATTTCAATATACACCTCTTTCACTTGCAAACTGCGTCGGAACATTTGAAAAAGTGCCATGCTGAACAATAATTGTCCTTGAACGTACACTTTGCTTTTGGAGGTAAGCTTGTATTAAAAAGTGAAACAGAAGCATTTGTCACACTTCCCAAGGTTGAAAAAAAATAGGATCTTCTATCTTGTTTTGCCATGCATTAGTCCTACAAATGGAAGGTCTGTGTTTCCCAACATTGTCCGGGAAGTGTGATCTGTTACATTCTCATTTGAAAACTTTTGATTAACTGCTAAGAAAAAAAATCATACATAGTATGGACACACACAAGATTGGTTAATTCATTCATTAAGCTCAGAACTGTGGAAGGGTATAAGGAATCAGTTTTCAAAGATGCTGGCTAAAGCAGTCCTTGCCACGTCCCACTAATTCCTCTCTATTACTGGTAGGTTTGAAAGCAACTTTCAATTATTTTTGCCCACCTTGATATGTATCCTATCAGGAGGAGAGAAAAGGAGTTATGTATTAAATGAAAAGGTTGATGATCACGTGGGTGTACATTTTAGGCTGCCAATATCTCCACGTGCAAAGTTATGTTTTGCCTGGCCTTGCTTTGAGTTTCATTGATTAGGAAGGTAAACAAGCAGAACTTCTTTGTCACTCTGCAGCGAGCTGTCGGGATGGTCACCGAGTGGACCATAAATCAAATCAACTTGTGGCGATTGCTTGCCATAAAGTCAATAGCAGCGCATGAAAGAATATAGAACGAAACAGGTAGGGTAAGGGTTTTTTTAAAAAAGAAAAATGCTCTGCTTTTCTTCTTTGTAAACACACAGCTTACATTCTCAAATTATGAGGGTTGAATTCTCAATATTTCCCTACAGGACAAAACCTTCACATTCCAGGTAGTTCTCAATAAATTTTTCAAATGTGATGCAAAGTAATTATTGTTGTTAGTTGCAAAGTCATGTCCGACCAGTGGTGGGTTTCAAAATTTTTTAGAACCTCTTCTGTAGGTGTGGCTTGCTTTGTGGGAGTGGCTTGCTAGCCATGTGACTGGGTGGGAGTGGCTTGCCAGACATGTGACCAGGTGGGAGTGGCTTGGCAATCATGTGACTGGGTAAGCATGGCCAACTTGTAAAATGTAGTGAAACTCACTTAACAATGCTCTTGCTTAGCAATTAAAATGTTGGCTTAGAAACTCTGGCTTTTGAAGGACACAAGTCTTAAAGCTGTCAAGTTACAAGACCTTGCACCCCTAACCCTTTAGAAAAAAACCTCAGGGGGGCAGTTTCAAACTTGGCAGCTTTAAAACTTGTGGACTTCAACTCCCAGAATTCCTCTTCCAATCATGTTGGCTGAGGAACTCTGGCATTGAAGCACGCAAGTCTTAAAGCTGTCAAGTTACAAGACCCTTGCACCCGTAACCCGTTAGAAAAAAAACTCAGGGGTGTTCAAACTTGACAGCTTTAAGACTTGTGGACTTCAACTCCCAGAATTCCTTCTCTTGCTCTTCATCTTGATGATGTGTGGATGGGTGGGGGGAGGGAGCTGGAACCGGTTCTAAACAGCACTGTAGTTTTGTGGAACCTCTTCTATAGAAGAGGTTAGAACTGGCAGGAAACCACTCCTGTGTCCGACCCATCACGACCCCATGGACAATGTTCCTCCAGGCCTTCTTGTCCTTGGAGTCCATTTAAGCTCATGCCGACTGATTTAGTGACTCCATCCAGCGACCTCATTCTCTGTCATCCCCTTCTTCTTTTGCCCGCAATCTTTCCTAGCATTAGTCTCTTCTTCAGTGAGTCCTTCCTTCTCGTTAGATGGCAAAAGTGTTTGAGTTTCATCTTCAGGATCTGGCCTTCTAAAGAGCAGTCAGGGTTGATCTCCTCTAGGACTGACCAGTTTGATTGCCTTGCAGTCCAAGGGACTCACAGGAGTCTTCTCCAGCACCATAGTTCAAAGGCCTCAATTCTTTGGTGCTCGCCCTTCCTTATGGTCCAACTTTCACAGCCATACATTGCAACTGGGAAAACTGGGAAAAATAATTATTACATCACACATGATTTTTGCTCTTTGACTATTGGTGATTGATAGTATTGAATAGAAAAGTGTTGCACTAAATATTACTTTAGGCAAGTTCCCCAATTTACCAACTAATATTGGGGAGATCTTTTTTTTGCCAAAATTCAGATGAAAAGGGTTGAAATTCCCCTTAAAGTTGAAAAGGTGCTTAACAAATATATTGGGATATTTTTTGCCCGAATATTTAACGTTCAGGCCAGGAGTGAGTTTTTAATATTGTGGCCTGTAGGATGATTAATTTTCTTTAAATTTTCTGTAATATGACATGTTGATTATGCTGGGTAATTTGTTTTATTAATATCTTTTCCATCTACAGGCATAGTGTTCTTTGATCTCTCCAGTGTTTTGTAATAGACTGTGATTAATCATTTGGATGAATCTGTTTAGGATTAAGGAATATGCTTCTTTGTCAGTAGACTAAATCAGATTAATTCTAATCCTTGTATCAAAAGTATTACTTAAAAAGGCATCTCACAGTATTTGATGGAATTTTATTTAGCTTCTGCTTTATGCACAGACAGTCAAATGATTGAAAATTAAAGATAAAAATCTCTGGTGATTTTTTTTTAAAAGTGTACCTATTTTTATTATGCTAAAACATCTCTCTAAATAGATTTTATACTCATTTGTGGAAAATTAAATTGTGCCTTTTTACCATTTTGGGGGTCTAAATTTAGAATTTAATTTGGGTAGAAATTATTATTTTTTAAATCAGTAGTAATTGAGAAATAAAAGTTCCTTTTCAGAGTCTCATTTACATCCTTTATTAAAATAATACCTTTAACCTGATTCTCATGGCAAATGATCTGATAATGATGGACTCTAATAATTTTCTGGAATTCTGAACTTTAGAGAAGTAATTGGGCAGAAGGTGTAGGACAGAGGTGGGTTCCTACCAGTTCGCACCTATTCAGTAGTACCGGTTGGTCAAATCTACCAGACCGGTTGGAAGAGGTTCCACCAGTGGACCCGGAAAGCAGGCCACACCTATAGTAGAGGTTCCAAAAAATTTTGAAACCCACCACTGGTCCTTGGATATGATTATTTTATACTATCATGCTCATATTTATAAAACTCAGTGCCTCTGTGAAAGGTAAGGATGACTACTGCATTTGTGGTGCAATCAGAACATTGCGTGTGTTGAAGTTGTTTTAACGCAAACCAAAGATGCCTTTTAAAAAACAAGTTTACCTCATATTCTTATGCATGCCAGTGCTGTGTGTGAGGTAAGCTAATTGGAATTGGCTTGTATCTGTACTTATGAAGAATAGGACTTCTAAAAGCTTTCGTCCTCGTCCTTGTCCTCATCCTTGTCCTCCTCCTCCTCCTTCTCTCTCTCTCTCTCTCTCTCTCTCTGTCTCTGTCTCTCTCTCTCTCTCAAATAAATATTGGTCTGTGCCAGTGGTGGGTTCTAGATCCTGTCACAACCGGTATGCTGCGATGGGTCTGGGCATCCACCATGTGCATGTGCACTGTGCATGCATGTGCACCCACCACCCTGTGATGTTCCAGCTGCTCAGTGGAGTATTTTGCAGGCACCATACATTGCATGTGCATGCGCAAATGGCCCGGTTGGCTCAAATACAGGTAAAGAACATGGGCTGGCGGGTGGACCCTCCAAAGCACCCAACAGGCACCAGTATGACCGTACCGGGGCGTACCTGCCGGAACCCACCACTGATCTTTGTCTAGTTTGGGAACAGATGTATTGGAACATAAGGATAGTTAACTAAAGTCTCTTTACTCCATAAAAATGCAGGAGATCATATTTTTATCAGAATAATAGTTAGAGACCCTATACCATTCCAAACGCCTATCCAATTGCTTCTTAAAAACCTCCAGTGATGCAGCACCTCTGAAGGCAGAGTTTCTGAAGATTTGATTCTCAATTACCTGTTCATACTAAACTTTCTTCTTTTCCCAGATTCTAATGAATTGGGAAGTTTTCTTTCCACAACATATCTCTGAATTCTAGACTTTTCTTTTTCCTCTCATGATTCTCAGAGCTGAATTCCTCCAGTCATCAGCATTTCCTAGCACAAACCTCTTGAGCAAAAATGTGAGCTAATTACAAGTGCCTCTCTTCTTCAGATAAAATATTTGACTGAAGAATAATGAATTGCAAATGCTCCAGGTAACAGCAAACAGAATTATTAAAAAAAAAAAAAAACCGCACTAACACCTGCCTATTTAGCATTGCAAAATAAGGTATAATGCACATCAGATGCTATTTTGATGTTTCTATTTATTTGAAAATTCATTTTACATTTCATGTACATCAGCTTACATTTTAGCTCCACTACAATTTATTAATTCTGTTAGCAGAAACTTTTCCACACAAGCAGAATAACTGTGGGGTCTATACTCACTCCTGAGTGGGTCTGTTATTGTCTAAATCTACAGATTCTCTGAAAGTATATTCACAAGCTTAAATCGATTAAACTGGTTATGTCTTCACACTGGGATCTTTTGCAGTGAACCATACAATCGCCATCCAGGTAGCCAGGCGGGCAGGCGGGCAGGCGGGCAGGCGGGCAGGCGGGCAGGCGGGCAGGCGGGCAGGCGGCCAGCCAGCCAGCCAGCCAGCCAGCCAGCCAGCCAGCCAGCCAGCCAGCCAACCAACCAACCAACCAACCAACCAACCAACCAACCAACCAACCAACCAACCAACCAACCAACCAACCAACCAACTGTGAATTTTCTAGTTATTTTCTATTATGTCCTCAGTTTATTCTCAGTTTACAGAGTTTTCAAGTTTACAAAGAGTTTTCCAGAGGTAGCAAGGAAGGAAAGCAGTGCAGACTAATGGGTTATCTTGACTGTGAACAAACATCTATCTTACTTTACAACAGGCAGATAGAAAGGCAGGCAGTACAGCAAATAGGATGCCTTAACTAGGACTCTTCTAGCTCTGTGAAACCTCCCCCCCCATTTAATTGTGGGAATTGATAAAATAATAGTGTGCTAAAGTAGGTAGATTAGTGTGTTGAAATCTATCCTCCAATTCCCCCAAAGTCTTTTTGTCTGCAAAAGAAGCTTCCTCATTTATTTTTACTTCATTCCCGGGGTTCTTTAAAATCTTTTTACATTTTTTCCCCCAGTATTGGCACTTCTGAGTTTGCTTTTCACTGACAGATGGCAGAAATTGCTCTTGTGGTTGTTGATTTTTGTTTTGCCTCTCTATCACTGCTGTCTTCCTAGTTGTCTATGCTTTCTAATCCAAAAAAAGTCATAGAGGGTTCCTGCATAATACTGTCTCTTGGGATTTAATTAGGAGAGTTTCAGCTTGATTCAAATCTCTGAATCAAATTGACTTTTCCAAATCTGATCAACTCAATTCAACGGTTCAGTCTATCTGAGGCATCAGATCAACTCGATTTTACAAATCAAATGGGATTAGAGCCAATTTTATACCCCTGAATTTAACTGAAGCATAGAAAGCTGGTTAGACTGCAGACCACTGGAGAGATGATTATAAAATGAAAGATAAGATACTCTCAGTCACCTTGTAATGAAGAAGTGCAAAAAAGTGAGCTTCGGCTACGAACATTTTACAAAAAAATATTATCAAAGGAAATAAAAACATTTGAAAAATAAGAATATTGGAAAATCATTGCTTTGGCATGGACCAGTTAAAATGGTAGCTTTTTAAAAATCATTTCTGTATATATTTTTCTTCTTTGAATATTTGAAATATTGCTTAGGATAGATGTTTATAGATGTTAGGATAGATGTAAATAGGGGACGCTGTGGCTCAGTGGCTAAGACACTAAGCTTGTTGATCAGAAAGGTTGGCAGTTTGGCGGTTCAAATCCCTAGTGCCATGTAACTGAATAAGCTTCCATTACCTATCCCAGCTTCTGCCAACCTAGTAGTTACAAAGCACATAAAAATGCAAGTAGAAAACTAGGAACCACCTTTGGTGGGAAGATAACAGTGTTCCGTGTGTCTTCAGCATTTAGTCATGCTGGCCACATGACCACGGAGATGTCTTCGGTCAACTTTGAAACAGAGATCCACTTCAAGGTGCTGATCGCTACCTATAAAGGTGCTGGTCACTACCTATAAAGCCCTACATGGCATCGGACCTGGGTACCTGAGAGACCGCCTCCTGCCAATTACCTCTCTCAGACCAATTAGATCTCACAGGCTAGGTCTCCTCCGGATTCCATCTGCCAGCCAATGTCGGCTGGCGACTCCCCGGGGGAGAGCCTTCTCTGTTGCAGCTCCAACCCTCTGGAACGACCTCCCCGTGGAGATCCGGACCCTTACTACCCTCCCGGCTTTCCACCAAGCCACCAAGTCCTGGCTGTTCCAGCAGGCCGGGGGGAGCTGAGAAGCATCTACCTCCACGGAAATTGTGAATGTTGGTTTTGATTTTAATATGTTGTCTTTGTCTCGTTTTCCCCTTCCTCTGTCTTTTGTGAGCCGCCCGGAGTCCTCCGGGAGTGGGCGGCATACAAGAAAAAAATTAAATAAATAAATAAATAAATAAATAAATAAATAAATAGATAAATAGATAAATAAATAAATAAATAAATAAATAAATAAATAAATAAATAAATAAATAAATAAATAAATAAATAAATAAGAGATGAGCACCACCACCCCTAGAGTCAGGAACGACTAGTATATATGTGTGAGGGAACCTTTACCTTTACCTTAGATGTTCGTACTGGTATTATAGGAAACATCATAACATAAAATAATAAAACAAAATAAAACAATTCATCCCAACTAAAGAAGAGAAAAACAATCCGTATACCTGCACTTGTCCCAATTTAAATTTCATTTCAGAAAAAATTCATTAAACTGGAATATAAGAGTGAAAGAAATTCACAGGCTAATAAAAGGAGACCTGAATACCCTTACTTTCAACCCTTCGCCTCTCTCCTTTTTTTGCCAATTAATCTGCCAATTAAAGGGCAGACAGAGGAGATAAAGTACATCAGGAGGAAGAAACAAATTTGGAAACGAGAGGCCTAAAGAAGCCTAGTATTCCATGTTGGATGGATTCTAAATGTGCACATATGAGAGCAGAAAGTTCCATTAGATTTACCCTGAAATGTTTGCCAACAGTCATTTTCTGCTGATACCCTTGAAACAGCCGCTGATGCTCATATTCGGTTTTTAAATGGGACAGAGAAAGTCAGCCAATTATAGGAGGAAGCCACAGAGAGCAACCACTCAATAGCTCAAGCTTTAGAAAAGTGTTGACCTTGAAACAGTCAATGTATGCATTTCCATGGGTATTTAACAGAATACCACTCCAATAGATTAATTAACTGTACAAACAATTAACAGGGCGAAAGACTGAGCATCCTCTACGTAGCTTGATTTAAAATACTCTGCTAGTCTCCACATGCAGATTTAGAGCAATTTAGATAGAGATTTTTCAATTAATCTTGCCTTTCAGTTTAAACTCATCTTTCTCATCTCCATATATTCTCACCTTCTCGTATTTCCTTCACCTTGTCCTATTGCTATCTCAGGAGTTATTACTTGTTGTTTGTATCTTATGATTATGATTGTATCTTATGATTTATCATCTATGACTTATCACTTTGTTGTGTGAATGTACGCTGAGAGCTTATGCACCAGAGACAAATTCATTGTGTGTCCAATCACATTTGGCTAATAAGGTATCGGATCCTATCCTATCCTACCCTATCCTATTCAATCTTATCCTATTTTGACATTCCCAGTCCCTACCTACATACAGATTTTCATGATGAGGGATCTGGTGAACCACAAGAAACAATTGGAACTGTTGGGAATACCAGTGATAAGAAAGCTCCTTTTAAAGAAATGGTGCTTTTTATTTACTGAGAGAGTTACTTCGTAGCTATTCTAGAAAGAAAAATACCAAGTGAAGGTTCATAATTCTAATTGTATTTACCACAAATAGAACGCTTAATGTGCTACATCTTTAATGAGATGGATTAAAATGCAGTTGGAAGGCAAATAGTTCCCAATGATTATGATTCTTACTTAAATTTCTGACACTTATGGCCCTCCTAACTTGAGAAACAAAAGATGGCACTCACTCCAGCACAGACAATCTGCTTCCATCAAGTATCATGTTGGTTAAATTAGGTTTCCTTGGGCATAAATTATTCTTCAGTCTCTATTTATATAATTCAGGGCGCTTTTATTAATTTAAACATTTTCTTGATGGGTTTGGAGATTTATCAGCTCATTTTAAAATTAATGCCAGAAGTATATCTTTTTTCCCCTCTGGGATTAGAATAAATATTATTTCCCCATAAAGAAAGGCTGTAAGGGTAAGATCGCTTTAAGGGCACAATTTTCAAATCTTTCCAACTGGGCTTCCAGTCTTAAAGCATTACAAGCATATGTCCAATTTCATCAAATTTTATGTGTACTACTGAGAATAAAAAAATGGGAAAATAAGAACTGAAAACATATGAAGCTCATATTCCACCCAGAAAGCAAAAAAAGACATACATACATACATACATACATACATACATACATACATACATACATACATACATACATACATGCAGTGGTGGGTTTCAAAAATTGTTCGAACCTACTCTGTGGGTGTGGCCTCCTTTGTGGGAGTGACTTGCTGCCCATGTAACCGGATAGGAGTGGCTTGCTGTCCATGTGACCGGATATGAAGATGCCGATGACACTTGTCAGAACCACCTTAAATTACCTCACACACAGCACTGGCATGCATAAGAATATGATGTAAACTTGTTTTTTTAAAGGCATCTTTGGTTTGTGTTAAAACAACTTCAACACACGCAATGTTCTGATTGCACCACAAACGCGATAGTCATCCTTACCTTTCACAGAGGCACTGAGTTTTATAAATATGAGCATAATAGTGTAGAATAATCATATCCAAGGACCAGTGGTGGGTTTCAAATTTTTTTGGAACCTCTTCTGTAGGTGTGGCCTGCTTTCTGAGTCCACTGATATAACCTCCTCTAACCGGTTCGGTAGATTTGACAAACCGGTTCTACCAAATAGGTGCGAACTGGTAGGAACCCACCTCTGCATAAATATGGACAGTCACCCAGAAAGACTTAATACAATTGTCCATGAATTACAGATATGGTATCTCAATTGTGAAAGATCAGAATGAACTGAGAATGGGAAGGGATGGAATAACTTACATACAGGATAGAAATAATTGTCAAAGTAAACTTGTTAGATTCGATAAAGAGGTTGAGAAAAACAGATAAATGCAAAATTATACCTATAGAAGAAAGAGAGATCGGATGCATAGAGGAAAAATACTGACCAAGTGATAATATTCATGAAAAACAATATTGTACTTTCAGAAACAATATGATCCAGTAATGTCATGTGACCTCAAAAATAGCAAATACAATTGCCGTTTTATAAATCAGAGGAAGTGATTGCTTTTATTCTGGTCAGAAGAATTCATGTAAAGCGGAACAGGTTGAGAGATGACAATGAGAGAGTAGAAATTCAGTCCTGAGGAGAGATATTGAGGTAATGGGAAGGTTTATCCAAAACCAGAATACTGCAAGAGGAATATGATATGCTGTTTTCAGTATTTATGAGGATGTTACACAAAACAAAATGCAAGAGCTATTTTCTATTAACCCAGTTTTTAGGAGGCAGGGTGATAGATGTGGAGAATCATATTCCGGTTGAATGTTTAAAGAACTTCCTAATAGTAAGGGCAGTTTGACAACGGAGTCAACTATTCAGAGAGGAGGTGATCTTATCTTCAAAGCTGTGTTCCAGGAGAAGCTAGAAAGTCATCTCTCAGATTTTCTTTTTATTTGGATTATATGGACTGAAACAAGCAGCCCCTTATTCTAAAACAAAACCTCCTTAAAAGTATAGTACCCCATCATTTTAACCAAAGCTGATCAAAAGCACAATATGAGAAGTAGAACATGCGTACATTTGTGTGGTTCTCTGAGAGAGGAAAAGAGATGGAAGCATTAAAAAAAAATGAAATAACAGAAAATCAGGTTGGCAAATTCAGTCTTTGCAGAAAGCAGTAGTATTTTTCTTGGTCCTGTGATGAAACTTTGATAGCAAAACATGATTCTGTGCTACAATAATTTTGTCACAGCAGAGCAATGCCTGTTCAAGAGAACTAGGCATTCTGAAGGCAGAAAGGTGTGTGACCTTTCAAATTATCACAGTAAGCCAAGCCAAAGGGGATGGAATAGGTAATTGTGTGAAAGTCTGTGACCCCTGAATGGTAATGTGTGTGTACAAAATAACCTACAGTGCTTTCAAAATACCTTTCATTTCCAAAGGTCAAGAAAGGAATAAATTTGTGTCCCTGTTTAGCTTTAGCAGGAAAAAAAGCTAAAGGGAGGGAGAAGGAAGGAAGGAAGGAAGGAAGGAAGGAAGGAAGGAAGGAAGGAAGGAAGGAAGGAAGGAAGGAAGGAAGGAAGGAAAGTTTTATGACTATTTGGCAACCAGGTTGCATTTACAACCAATTTCAGCATCCTGCGGTTACATGATTACAATTTGCAACTTTCTCAGCCAGCCCCAGACAAAGAAAGTCAGTGGAGGAGAAATATATAAGTTAAACACTTTAGAAAATTCAATCACAGACATTTTTTTAATTGAACACTTAAAACACAAATTAGTAAGAATGGAAACACCCCATCCAACATTCATATTTTTTAGACATTTTTTTTAAATTTTCTGAAATAAATTATTAGTTTTGAGATTAACTCTAACTAGATCCGTGGGGAAAAAATGATAGTACGCATACACTTGAAATGAAATGTGATATTTAGCCATTACTTCTGTTCTATAATCTGTAGGACCCATTTTCACACACACCACCATTGCCACACTGAGCTCCTGGAAATTAAAACTATGACCAAATATTCCCTATGTACTGTATAATTTGCAGTTTTACATGCAAGTACTGAAACTGATCCTCAAAGAAAAACACAAGTAATAATACATTCCTTACCCTAACCTATTATCAAAGTTAAAATAAATGCTCAATGATAAGCATTAAAATATGGAAAATTAAATGCACTGTTCCCAAGTGGTAGTTTTAATTGATTCATTGAAAATCTTGAGCAATTACTATGCCAAGGAGAATGACTTAACAAGTTATAGTGTAATGTATTCTTTAAAGCTCTTTTCTCCCTGGCCCTTATCAAGTCTATCTTTCTGTCTATCATCCATCTATATCTATCTTTCTGTCTGCCTGTCTGTCTATATCTTCTCCCCCCCCGCCCCAAATCCAGTAAAACAGGAGAATAAGAAGCTGAACTTAATTCAGGATTAATGAAATTGCTTCTAAGTATAGCATGTTGGAACTTTCCAAAAAGCATATCAATATGAAGAGTGTTGGACAGAATTAGGTAAATAAATGAGATAAGATAGCCTAAAGAACTTATTTTCCAATTTTGTCTCATGCATTTTTGTACTTTGTTGCTGCATTTCTGTATATATATACATTTTAAAACAAAACACCTACATATTCATTTATTTATATCTTAAATAATACATATATCATCAGTTGAGACAAATAAATGTTATTTTATTCATGATGAAATTATTGACAAAATAGATCACAATGTTGCAAAAACCCTGGAAATACCTTAAATCCAACTGTCATACTTAAGCCAAGATATTTTATAGAGGAATTCTCAAACACCATAAGTTAAAAACAATCTATGGAAGTACACCCACCCACTCCACTTGCACTCTCTCTCTCTCTCTCTTTCTCTCTCTCTCTCTCGCAATAGCAGTTAGACATATACCGCTTCATAGGACTTTCAGCTCTCTCTAAGCGGTTTACAGAGTCAGCATATTGCCCCCACAGTCTGGGTCCTCATTTCACCCACCTCGGAAGGATGGAAGGCTGAGTCAACCTTGAGCTGGTGAGATTAGAACCGCCGACCTTCAGATAGCAGTCAGCTGAAGTGGCCTGCAGTACTGCACTCTAACCACTGCACCACCTCGGCTCTATATCTCTCTATCTCTCTATCTCTCTATCTCTCTCTATATATATATCTCTATCTCTATCTCTATCTCTATCATCTCTATCTCTATCTCTATCTCTATCTCTATCTCTATCTCTATCTCTATCTATCTATCTATCTATCTATCTATCTCTATATCTATCTATCTATATCTATCTATCTATCTATCTATCTATCTATCTATCTATCTATCTATCTATCTATCTATCTATCTATCTATCTCTATATCTATCTATCTATCTCTATATCTATCTATCTATCTATCTATCTATCTATCTATCTATCTATCTATCTATCTATCTATCTATCTATCTATCTATCTATCTATCTATCTATCCATCCATCCATCCATCCATCCATCCATCCATCCATCCATCCATCCATCCATCCATCCATCCATCCATTGTCCAGTGTAAATGTTCTCCTTTAAAAATCCTCTAGATGTTTCTGGGACTGGACTGTTTTCTGCTCTAGAAATATAACAATTATAACATTATAATTATAATTATACAAGACTCTTCTACTTATGCAGAAAACTATTTATGAAATGTTCAGGTGAAGTGCCCTACAATAAAACTTCATTTTTGAATAGCAGTGTAAGCAGTGTAAGTGTAAGTGGTCTTTTTTGTCAATAATACTGCTGTGAAGACCTTTGAATAGGACAGAGAAATGGATCAAATCCATAATTTAAGTTTAATTTATGGAACATATTGTATTTTGACAAGGCAAATATTGCTGAAAATGGTCTTTCTATATCCATCATCCCACATGGGAATGGTCACATATGTGATTAATTTTTTGTGAGCTACTGTGGGGACAACCCAGAACACAAAAATGTGTACATTGTAATTAAGCTAAATTAAAGTTCAATTAAACTAAGCCCATGCTCGTAAAAATCAAAGGCAATCTAAAAAGAGCCTAGCAGTATGAGTTCATGTTACTCAAAGAAGCAGTTTCTGACATTCTATCCTGGCAAAATTATGTCCATCAGTTCACAGGAGTTGGAAATGACAAAAATGACTGAAAATGGATTACATTGGTTTGTGCAATCTGGTTCTTCTAATCTCCTACAGCTAATTCTAACATCCACTCCAAATGTGATCTGGAGTATCTCCCAACATTCTAGACAAATTTTTGAAAATATACAGAAAGCACAGGACAGAAGAGAAGAGAAATCCGTCATATTGGCAGACATTATTCTATCAATAGATTGATGTCACGGGTACAACCCTTTATGTTTTATACAGAAGTCCTCATACTCACTTCCATTGATTGAAACACAATAAATACTGTAAAGTAGTATTAATTAAAGACCATAGGTAGATGAATTCTAACATAGGAGTGTACATTCTTATTTGGGCTGAGAACTTCAACCCACAAAAGTTGCTGTATCAGCATGTAAACCTGATTTAATGTAAAGACAATTCTGCTTAATGTATTTAAATAGCATAAACACGATTATTCCCCATGTATTTTTTTAAAAAAAACTTATTTTCTATCCCCTAATGCTTCATGTAGACGTAGGAGCGGAACAGTCAAGAGTAGGAATCTGAGACACCATGAGCAGAGGCCAAAGTCTGGATCCTTCCCCCAAACAGTATCAACTGGAGCCAGCCCTGGTGGAAGGAGGAATACTATTGCAATCCTATGCCAGTGGTGGGTTTCAAAAATTGTTTGAACCTACTCTGTGGGTGTGGCCTCCTTTGTGGGAGTGGCTTGCCGCCCATGTGACCAGATGGGAGTGGCTTGCCGCCCATGTGACTGGATATGAAGATGCCGACGACACTTGTCAGAACCACCTTAAATTACCTCACACACAGCACTGGCAGGCATAAGAATATGATGTAAACTTGTTTTTTAAAAGGCATCTTTGGTTTGTGTTAAAACAACTTCAACACACGCAATGTTCTGATCGCACCACAAATGCAGTAGTCATCCTTACCTTTCACAGAGGCACTGAGTTTTATAAATATGAGCATGATAGTGTAGAATAATCATATCCAAGGACCAGTGGTGGGTTTCAAAAAAATTTGGAACCTCTTCTGTAGGTGTGGCCTGCTTTCCGGGTCCCCTGGTGGAACCTCTTCTAACCGGTTCGGTAGACTTGATGAACTGGTTCTACTGAATAGGTGCGAACTGGTAGGAACCCACCTCTGTCCTATGCCAACAATTTCAAACCCCTGAGTTGGTTCAGAAAGGCACCATGATGGACAATTTCACAGGCTGCTAAAATATCAAAATAGCCAAGGGTGGATACATTGCCCCTATCCTTCCCACAGCAGAACTCAAAAATTATATCATATTTTTTAAAAATTACTTATTAGCACTCCATGTAAGGTTAAGAATTTATGTAAGTTTTAAGTTGTTGTACAGATTTTTCCAACAGAAGTTAAATGTTGCAAAATCCTGATATAATGGTTCATCAGTGAAGAGAGTCCTGTTTTAATGGACTATATTTGAATTTGAATTTGTCTTTACTTATCCCTATAAAAGAGATCCTTACTGTCTTTATGGATATTGTCTGTTAAATCCAAACTTACTTCAGGCAGCTACCTTCATTGTTAAGGCAGCTTGAATAACAAATGTTGGGTGCAACAAAAAAAAAAAACAACCAGTTTTTGTTGCTGTAATGGTTGGCCTTTGTCTGCTTTCAGATTTCCAGGAAAGAGTGTTTGACTGTCAAAGAGAATGGCAGCACGGTTAGGTGGCTGCCAAAACCCATTAATTCAGTATGTAATGAGTGTCTATGTATGGTGATTGCAGCATAACATGAGCAAAAGAGTCAAGCTCAGTGCTGTCTTGTCAAAGGTCCCCTTTCAAAACTGCTTAGTTTTCAGCTATTTTCCCTCCTGCATGACACCTTACTGTTCTGACCCCCTCTCTTCGCTCATTCACAGATGACAGTCAGACAGAACCTCAAAGTAAATATCTTTATCAGTCCTGGCTCAAGCTGGCTGCAAGCCCAAAATTAAACATAGATAAAGTCTCTGGCAAAAAGGTACACAGCAAAAGCAAAAACAAAGAGCTCTTACAGCAAAACCAGGTTTACAGAAAGAAAGCAAATCACTTATCCAAGTGCTTCTTTGAATCAGGGTTACAGAAAGCAAATCACTTATCCAAGTGCCTCTCACAAACAACAAACCACGACCAATGAACGACGAACCACGAAGGAACGAACAACGTTGACTTCTCCCACGAAGGCGTGGCACCATCCGTCTTTCATCTGCAGAAGACGACCCTAACGAGCAACAGCTACTCATTATTCCTGCATCCCGACGCAACTCACAGCAAGCTTCTGCTGAGTCACAACACCTTCCTATGACAAATTATTCTGCCTTTTCTGTCATCATGCAAGTGTCCGTAAGGAATCAAACATTGGTGGTGGTGGTGGTGGGGAAATGATACAAAACTCCTCTATAAAGTTGCGGGACTGGTATTTCCCATCTTGGTGAAGCTTTGTGGAACTGACAAGACATATTGAAAGATCACCCCCAATGTACCAGTCCACAATTAAGGGGATGTTATGCAAGGCTGAAATGGATCACAATAGAATTCTAATTATACACTCCTGAAAATTATCCACACAATACAGGAAGATTAAGAGCATGTCCTGATTACCATGACAACTCAGAAATGTTTCATGCCCTGGTTCACAATAATGGCATTATGGGGATCTTCTAGGTATACGTGTGTGCAGGTTTGTATATTTACTGCCATTAGCTGATTGATTACAGGGTGTCATAATGTCCCTATAATTCTTCGTTACCTGGATTCATGTCAAGGAAAATGAACAGATATATGAATTTACAATTTTGCTGAAGAAGTTACGAAATCAGGGTTTGTCCTGAAACAGAAACTGGCCACTACGATGGGACAGTAGTACCGAGGCAGCTTTGCAACATCCCCAAAGCTTATTTTGATCTTGGAAATCCTAGACCATCAACATTCGTTGCAACAGAAATGACAAAGGAAAATAGTGCGTGTTTGATTTGTTATGTTTAAGATCTCTTGTTTGTTTCTTGAACCATAAGATTTCTGTCTCAGCGCCGATGATAGACATACTGTGTTTCTATAAGCACTGATTAAATTTTAAAACAACCCTTTTCTCCATGTCTGTTGCATCCTTGTCTTCTGCTCACAATCAGTCAGCATTAGGTTCCCAAACCTTCCTTCTGAAATGTTTGCAACTGTTGAAGCATAATGTTGTGACATTTATGGAGAAAGAACACGTTTTAAATTTTCTGATGAGACATTAGGGTGACAGTTTCGGTCAACAGCCACTGAACTGAGTGGCGTTTCCGAAATGCACGTAATTATACTTTAAAGAACTTCATGGGCTGATGGGATCATCTAAAAATTAAAAGTTAACTTTGTAGCATTCTATAAAAGGGTTAGTGATTTTAGTTTAGTTGTAACAGGGAGAAGAGCTATAACCGATTTGCATCCCTTGGGAGCCTGTACACAGTATATACACAGTATTTCCTTAGAAAAGCACTGCTGAACAATTGCGGTTAACAGGAATAGGAAGTGTAGACCAAATTTCAGAGTGCAATTAAAGTTTAGCTGATGAGCTTGCTAGTTTTATAATCATTCCAAGGTGCAGCACAATGTCGCTTATGAAAAGAAACTGAGTTCACCACATCCTGATCTAACCATCCAACCTTCCTGCAGCTCATTCATCTGAAGGAGTGCATCTGGAACAGCCATCCATTCCCAAGTCTTTTATGCAATCACAATGTCAGCAATTTCAGGATCCCCAATTGTTGCCTAATTAACATCAGAAGAGGTTAATTACAGGACCCAATGAAGATTCATTACAACCAGGCAGAGAGTAAATCTGATTTCAACCATTTAATTATTGCTCAAAATATAATTATGCACTTCACGTAGTTGTCACTGTATAAAGGGGTTATATGAAGTTTTGAAATCCCTGTTTAAAACCCAATAAAACCCTGTATATTAAAACATAAACAACTTCCTTCTAGACTCTAGAAGGAATGGACGATTAAATGTAAGGGAAGAAGGAACAGATAATGCATTATTTATTTCTTTTTATGGCCCACTTGTTTTAGATTTTTTTTTTTTAGATTTTTAGATTTTATTTATTATTTATAGGCCGCCCTTTTCCCTGAGGGGACTCAGGGCGGCTTACAATTCATGGGAGGGGGTGTGTAAGACAAAACATAAGACAGTACGTGAATAAAAAAAATAAACAATAAAACACAACTTTCATTCAACATTCGGGTGGGGCGGATTAAAATCTTTATCCCCAGGCCTGACGGGATAGCCAGATCTTGAGGGCTGTGCGGAAGGTCTGGACGGTGGTGAGGGTGCGAATCTCCACGGGAAGATCGTTCCAAAGGGTCGGAGCTACTACTGAAAAGGCTCTCCTCCGCGTAGTTGCCAGTCGGCACTGACTGGCGGATGGAACTCGGAGGAGGCCTAATATGTGCGATCTATTAGGTCGAAGGGAGGTAATTGGCAGGAGGCGGTCTCTCAAGTACTCAGATCCACTACCATGGAGGGCTTTATGGGTGGTTTTAAAACATAAAGGATCAAAAATATTGGATCTATTTGAGGACTGTGCAATGCTTTGGATTCACCGCCAAGAAGGTATAGATGGAAATGATGCTCAGTTGTTTGCTGTTTATGCAAAGAGTTAAAGTGAGGTGCTACATTTGCAGTCCTGGACTCACTAAAATACTTTTTTTTATAAATGATTTCCAAAACACTACAAACAGTAATCTAAATCTGTATTCATGTGTTTTGAATTGTCATTACCGGTAGTGGAACAGCATAGTATTCCAGAATAGTTTTTCCAGTTGTTGGTAAATGAGCATAATACCATTTAAAGGGTTATGGCATGAATTATTATATACTTGATTCATTAAACATGAAGCTCAGTCATGAATATTCAAAAACGCATCACAAATACCATTGACTGGTGCTAATGGTTGATACGGGTCCTAGCTATCAACTAAGTACCTTCTTAAAATATATGATTTTCAGAGTAGCACATCTTTTTGCAGTTCTGCTGGTGTTATTGCAAGAAGCAATTGTTGTTGATTTATCTTATAAAATTCTGGGACATGGTACCAAGTGCCCCGATGACAATAGGTATCACTGTTACATGTTTCATCCTTAATTGCGTAGTTTCGATGGGCAGGTAGCAGTAATTTGTGATTTTCAAGTATTGGCTATGCATAGCTTTGTTTTTCCAATTTTCAGCTCGCTTCTCAATTACTTCTTTCCTATATTCAGCTTTTGACTTAGTTGTCTTTAAAAGGCCTCCATTTACTTCCTTAATCATTGGTTCTTCACTTTTCTGGATGTAATCATTCAAGCTGTGTTTTTCTTCTTCCACAGTCTGTTTTACTTGTAGAAGACCTCGACCACCTTCTGCTCTTGGTAGATATAATTGGTCAACATCACTTTTAGGGTGCAAAGCATGATTCATTGCCATAAGCTTCCTTGTTTTTCTGTCCAAATTGTCCAACTCCATCCGGATCTAGTCAATTATTCCTGCAGAGTATCGAATCACAGGTATAGCCCGGGTATTTATGGCTTTTATGATGTTTCCTCCACTCAATTTGGACTTTAATATCTTGCGAATTCGTTGAATGTACTTGGCTGAAGTTAATTCCTTGACTTTATTATGCATTAAGTCAGAGGCCTCTAAAATACCCAAGTACTTGTAACCTTCTTCTGGTTTTATTGTCTTATAATTTCTTCATTCTCAAGTTCTATTCCATCATCATCTATGACCTTGCCTGCTTTGGTTGCCATTATTGCACATTTGTCAATTCCAAACTGCATACCAATGTCTTGGCTAAATTATTTTGTCCTTTCAATTAATAAATTCAGTTCAGCTTTTGTTTTACCAAACAGGTTCAAATCATCCATGTACACCAAGTGTGAAATTTTCAGTTCTTTCTTTGCAAATTCGTACCCATAGTTCATCTTCTTCAAAATGATTGTCAGTGGTAGCATTGAGAGTATAAAAAGTAGGGGTAAAAGGGAATCACCCTGGAAAATGTCTCATTTAATTTCAACTTCACTCAGTACTTCTTCATTAGCTATAAGCTTCGTTTTCCAGAGGTTCATTGAAGTTTCCATGAATTTTTGTATGTTGCTGCTGATGCCAAAGATTTTCAGGCATTTTTGATCCAGCTATGGGGAAATTATTATAATTATTATTATTATTTCATCACAGAGTCAGCCAGATGTTCAGGTTGGATTTAGAATTTTTTCATCTATTTAGTCCTTCCCAAGGACCTGGGATAAGCAGATGTGGTTGTATGTTGGTGTTAGAGGTATCATCACAGAATGTAATCTGTTCTGAGTAAAGCTGCAATTTTGCAATTGTTAGTGCAGATATCATTCAAGTGGTGCTCCAATTATTTTTGGATTGCACCCAAGGTTCCTATTACTATTGGTATTACCTTTGCTTTCTTTTGCCACAGTCATTCTATAATTCTATTTGCAGGTATTTGATATCTTCTCCAGTTCTCTTCTGCTGCCACATCCACTATCCAGACTATATTATTATTATTATACAATTGTATCACAGCGGCCAGTTGTTTCGCCGGATTTGGCATTGGTTACTAGTCGGGCCCCACCCAGGGGCCTAGGATGTCATGACGTATTTTCGTAATATGCGTGCAGATCCAAGCAGTGCGGCTTTTTGCATTTGACTGATGGTGATTTTGTCAATTTTTAACTGTTTTAAATGTAATTCCAGTGCTTTTGGAATAGCACCCAGTGTGCTGATTATCACTGGAAGTACCACTGCTGGTTTGTGCCATAGTCATTGAATTTCGATTTTTAAGTCCTGGTATTTTGCAATTTTTTCATGTTCCTTCTCGGCGACCCTGCTATCACCTGGTATTGCGATGTCTATGATTGTGACCTTATTTTTCTCAACCAGTGTGATGTCTGGTGTATTATGCGCCATTATTTTGTCCGTTTGTATACGGAAATCCCACAAGATCTTGACCATCTGCTTTTCGGTGACTTTTTCAGGCTGATGTTCCCACCAGTTTGTTGCTGTTTTAATATTATAATTTTTGCACAAATTCCAATGGATCCTTTGTGCTACTGAATTGTGCCACAATTTATAATCAGTCTGTGCGATTTTTTTACAGCAGCTCAGTATGTGATCAACAGTTTCATCTGCTTCTTTGCAAAGTCTGCATTTGGCATCATCAGAGGATTTTTCGATTTTGGCCTTAATGGCATTTGTGCGGATAGCTTGTTCTTTCGCAGCCAGGATTAGTGACTCTGTTTCTTTCTTTAATGTACCTGCTGTTAACCATAACCAAGTTTTTTCACTGCCCACTTTATCTTTTATTTTTTCCAGAAATTGGCCATGCAGTGCTTTGTTCTGCCAACTCTCCATTCTTGATTTTATCACATCTTTTCTGTATTCTTGTTTTGTCTGTTGGGCCTTCAGTAGATTTTTGTTCTTTACTTCAATTAATAGATGTTCTTGACTTTCTTTTAAATAATCAGCCAGTGCATGTTTTTCTTCTTCAACTGTTTGCTTCACTTGTAATAATCCTCTGCCACAGGGGCAGGTAAAGTCTATCAGTATCACCACGTGGATGTAAACTGTAGTGCATTGTCATTAGTTTCCTGGTTTTTCGGTCCAAAATGTCCAAATCAGCTTGTGTCCAGTTAACTATACCAGCTACTAGTATAGTAGTACTAATCCTGGCTGCTGAAAAAATCGCAACCTGGAATTAAGGAGAAACTTCCTAACAGTGAAGACAGTTAATCAGTTGAACAACTTGCCTTCAGAGATTGTAGGTGCTTCATCACGTCTTCATCTCTTTAAGAAGAGACTGGACAGCCATGTGTCTCAAATTGTATAGGGTCTCCTGCATGAGCAGAGAGTTGGACTAGAAGACATCCAAGGTTCCTTCTAACTCTATTCTGATTGATTGAAAATAGAAAGTGTTGTAAAATTTAGAAGTTGTATTCTATCCAATGAAATAGTTATGAGCTGACTATAGATAAAAAATGGACGTCCTAGTGAAATCACCACTTCTGCAGGGAAATTCATTAAATGGCAATCAAAAAAGGATATTCAATATACCTAAAATCAAGTTGGTTGCGGTATGAACAAACTTAAGAACAAATTAAGAACAAGTTTTAAGAACAAATTAACTACATTCATATTTGTAAAGCAAACTTGAAGTAGTTTACAAGAACAAGACATTGAAGTTCATTACTCAAAATGTACACAAATCATATAATTGCATCAAATTATTTCAACTAAATGACATATGAAGTGAAAAAAATGGAATATTCAATTTTGGAAAATCAACGGATACAAACTTTGACAAATGTAAAATACACTTCATATGAATAGAATAGAATGAATGAGCTGGAAGTGACCTTGGAGGTCTTCTAGTCCAACCCCCTGCTCAAGCAGGAGAACCTATACTATTTCAGTTAAGTGACTGTCTAGATTCTTCTTAAAAACATAGCAATAGCAATAGCAGTTAGACTTATATACCGCTTCATAGGGCTTTCAGCCCTCTCTAAGCGGTTTACAGAGTCAGCATATTGCCCCCAACAACAATCCGGGTCCTCATTTTACCCACCTCGGAAGGATGGAAGGCTGAGTCAACCCTGAGCCGGTGAGATTTGAACAGCCGAACTGCTGAACTGCAGTCAGCCTGCAGTGCTACATTTAACCACTGCGCCACCTCACCTCCATCACATCCAGTGATGGAGAGCCCACAATTTCGGGAGACAAGCTGTTTCACTGGTTAATTGTCCTCACTGTTAGAAAGTTTCTCATTAATTCCAGGTTGATTAATTTCCAACCGTTATTCCTTGTCCTGCCCTCTGGTCCCTTGGATAACAATCCCATCTTCTTTATGGCAGCCCCTCAAGTACTGCTTTCATGTCACCCCTAATTCTTCTTTTCTTTAGACTAGCCAAAACCAAATCCTGTAGCTGTTCTTCAATGTTTTAGTTTCCAGGCCTTTGATTATCTTAGTTGCTCTTCTCTGAACTTTTTTCAAAGTCTCAACATCTTTTTTGTAGCATGGTGACCAAAATAGGTTGCAGTATTCCAGATGTGGCCTTACTAGGGTATTATAAAGCAGTACTAATACTTCACATGATCTTGATTCTATGGCTCTGTTTAAAAACCCAGGATTGTATTAGGTTTCTTTTAGCTGCTACTGCACACTGATGGCTCATATTCAAGTGATCATCCACTAAAACACCAATGTCCCTCTCACAGTTACTGTTTCTGAGCCAGGTCTTCTGTAATATGTATTTATACCTTTGATTTTTCCTGCCAAAATATAACACTTTGCTTTTCTCCGCATTGAAATTTATTTTGTTGGATAGGGCCTATTGTTCAAGTTTGTCAAGATCTTTTTGGAATTTGAGCTTGTCATCTGGGGTGTTGGTTATTCCTGCCAGTTTAGTGTCATCTGCAAATTTGATGAGTTCCCCTTCTATTCCCTCATCTAAGTCATTTTTGAAGATGTTGAAGAGTCCTGGGATGTAAGGTGGAGCCTTGGGGTACCCCAATACTTACTTCTCTCCATGTCAGTGGTGGGTTTCAAAAATTGTTCGAACCTACTCTGTGGGTGTGGCCTCCTTTGTGGGAGTGGCTTGCTGCCCATGTGACCGGATGGGAGTGGCTTGCCCCCCAATGTGACGGGATATGAAGCTGCTTACGACACTTGCCAGAACCACCTTAAATTACCCCACACACAGCACAGGCATGCATAAGAATATGATGTAAACTTGTTTTTTAAAAGGCATCTTTGGTTTGCGTCAAAACAACTTCAACACACGCAATGTTCTGATTGCACCACAAACACAGTAGTCATCCTTACCTTTCACAGAGGCACTGAGTTTTATAAATATGAGCATGATAGTATAGAATAATCATATCCAAGGTCCAGTGGTGGGTTTCAAAAATTTTTGGAACCTCTTCTGTAGGTGTGGCCTGCTTTCCGGGTCCACTGGTGGAACCTCTTCTAACCGGTTCGGTAGATTTGAAGAACCGGTTCTACCGAATAGGTGCGAACTGGTAGAAACCCATCTCTGCTCCATGTGGATGTAGCACCATGAATTTATCATAAAATATTGTTTTATGTTTATTGAAATTCTCAAAGATTGATTGAAAATTTGAGAGATCAGTTCTCTAATGCCAATCTTGTAAAGAAAATTGAGGGTTAACTCACGTGGCTACCTTACATAGTCTTGAGAAAAATACAGTACAAATGAAGTATTAAATTATATGCATCATACTCATATTTCTGATCATCAACATATTTAATGACTGCTGTATTCTGTACAATTTGCAGCAAACTATTACAATTAAAAATTAATATTCACAAGCTGGATCCACAATAATCAGGAGGGGAGGAAACCCTGTATTCGAAGTTCAAAATGGCTATTAAAATCTTAGCATCCATATTAATCAGGTAAATGGCTCTATAAATGGAGTATGTAGAAGGTTACTGGCTGAGTTTGAGAAGAACTACAATAAAAGTCTCATTGAAACTGGGTGGTAGGAGTCTATTAATTAAAAAAAATAAGTTCCAGCTTGGTAGAGAAGGGGAAAAAAAACGTTCAATAATCTAAGTTTCACAGAATTTTACAAAACATTTGGACCGATTGGGCTGTTCTTTGCTGTGGTTTCTAAAAGAGAGACTCTACAGGAAGTCATTCAAATGGGCTGCAGCAACCTAAATATTCCTTCCACCTTCATGTATATTTTATTGTATTTTCTCTCTGTCTACCTTGGTACTCATCATCATAATGTGCTTTATAATGAGTTTTGACTAGATGTGGGAGACGAAGGCGGGGAGTAAAAAGGCTGTTGCACAATAAATTTCCCCAAAGCTGCTCAAAGAGGGTGGCATAAATTAGTTTAAGGAGAAAAATGGCAGGTTCGCTGCTGAGTAATCCCGAACTGTCATTTGTGTTTCTGAGCAATTATTTTGGCTCTTTGCATATTTTTTTTTAAACAAGTCGCTTAGAAAGCATTTAAAGCTTATATTAATATTGAGTTAGCAAAGTTGCACAAGTACCAGAAGGCAAACAATACAGCCCCAGGCTTTCTTTTGCCAATTGGACCCACAATACTTGCTGATGTTGTCAATCCATCTTGTTTTACATCTCTTCCGTGGAAGCTTTGTGTCAAGTGGGATCCATTCTGATTGCTTTTGTCCACCTGCCACCAATTATTCTGCTACTCAGCCCATTTCTGTTGCAATTCTTTTACTCTCTTGATGATATTGTATATTTTTGTTTGTTCTCTAATCCATGCGCAGGTCTTTCTATCTTGTCTTGTAATGCTGAGCATGCATCTGGAAGAGCCGAGATGGCGCAGTGGTTAGGGTGCAGTACTGCAGGCCACTTCAGCTGACTGTTATCTGCAGTTCAGCGGTTCTAATCTCACCGGCTCAAGGTTGACTCAGCCTTCCATCCTTCCGAGGTGGGTGAAATGAGGACCCAGACTGTGGGGGCGATATGCTGACTCTGTAAACCGCTTAGAGAGGGCTGAAAGCCCTATGAAGCGGTATATAAGTCTAACTGCTATTGCTATCTTTCCATAGCTCTTTGCACCACTCTTAGCTTTTGTATTGATTGTGAGGTTAGTGTCCAGGTTTCACTGGCATATGTTAGAGCAAGTATAAACACACTCACACATATATACACATATACACACTCATGTCAACCTTCATCTGAATTAGAACTTTCCCAAGATGCCCACAGACATCCTTGATATGATATTCAAGAAAGCTCATCTAGAGAGAAAGTCTGCAAGAATAGCCGAATCCTCTTGTATTATTTTTTCCTGATACAGTTTGAAGTGGTATAACTAATTGTTGAATTGGGGATTGGTGAGGAGGGAAGGAGCAAAAGATATAAAAACATGTCCAAACTTTGATCCTCTCTCTAAAATCCAATTTATTATCTTCCTAGTTGTTCAGGTATGATGTCTTTGTGAATCTGATGCAACTTAGGTATTTCTATCAGACATAGCCATCATATAATTGCATCATTTGCTCAATGACATCATGTGGCAAATGTCATTTTGATGTCACTGCAGTTTGCTACAACTGCTGGTGGGAGAGAGAGACAATTTATATTCATGTCCTACTACAAATCTATTCCAGACACAGGAGATCCTTGCTTAAGTGACCAAAATTGAGACCAGAAATTTCATTGCTAAACACCATGGTCACTAAGCAAAACATCATGTGATTATGACAGGCTTATGATGTCACGTCTCATTCAGTTGTTAAGCAAGACATGACATGACTGTGAGTTGCAATTTTACTTTAGTGTTTTCCATTAACTATGCTTGACAAAAGCCACTTTTGAAGCATATGAATGGTGATTGTGTGACCATGAGATGCTGCAAGAGTTGTAAATGCATGCCAGTTGTGAAGTACCCAAATGGTGTTTATGTGACTGCTGGATGTTGTTATGGTCTTAAATGCAAGAACAGGTTGCAAAGCTGTTTTTTTATATACCTTTATAACTTTGAACAGTTGCTAAATGAGGCAGTTGGTAAGCAAAGAATATCTGCGTATGTTTTGCCTCATTGCTAGTTTAATTATCAGGACAGCTGGTGTTCTAGGAACAGGTTCAGATCCTTGTTTAGCTGGAAACCTCACTGAGTGACTTTGTATTAGTTACCTGCCTCTGGGCTAAAGTATGAATTTCTTTCAGATTGGTGAAAAAAAAGAGCACAGGAGAGTCAAGATCGCTTCTTGGAATCATGATATCCACCTTAAACTTCCTGGAGACACAGTGAGATTAAATAAATCAGAGCAAGCAGCCAGACCTAATTAGTAATATTTGGGCCCCCAACGTAGTGAAATTCAGTTAAGTCAATCCCTAATTTTTACTATTTATTATTTTAATTCTCACTATGCTTTAGGAAATTAACTTTGGAAAGAATTTATGAACTAATTCTAAACGTGGATAAAAATGTCACTTTACAGATTCCTCAAACTAACATTTTAGACAGCAGACAGGAATGCTATAATTGAGTGTCATAGCCAACCTCATTCTCTCTAAGTTAGGTGGGTCACAGAGACAAATATAAGAGTAATGTATTTAAATATATCTTTACCTAGCTATACATATGAACATGCATGCACTTCAAAAATTGTGTCAAAGTCACTGGGAAATTTCAATATACAGCTTCTGAGGAGGTGGTGGAAGAGAGCAGGAGAATCACCCATCCTCTATATATAGTAAGTGTTTTTTAAACTATTTTTTTTCCTTTCAGGATCCCTTCCCACTTTTAAAAAATATGGAGGACTCCAAAAGAACTTCTGCTGTATCGATTATCTTTCTTTACCATATTAAAAATTAAAATTGGTGCATTTGCTGATTCTCATGGTTGTTTGATGGAATTTTAATATCTGATTATTTTTCAACATAGCTGGGAAATAATTTTGATTTTAGAGACCTCTGAGAGGTCGTGTGAGACTCTCAAGTGTCCTAGGACCACACTTTATGAAATATTAGTCTACATTAAGCAACCAAGATATTAATCAGATACTGAAGTGCTCCAATAGCAAAATCAATATAGTTAGTATGTGTGTATACAGAGAATACAATTCATTGGGACTCTGTCTCTACACAAATGCACAAACTCCACATTTCACATCTGGATGCCAAGCTATATACCAATAGTGTCTAGAGTTGTTAGCGTTCACATTCTAGCCCTTGCATATTATAACCATAAAGCAGGATTGCCTGCTGTAACTAGGCAGGGAATTGCCTTTTTACAGCTTCCCCTTTTGTTGTTGTTATTATTATTGTTGTTGTTGTTGTTGTTAGTTGCAAAGTTGGGTCTGACCCATTGTGACCCCATGGACAGCGTTCCTCCAGACCTTCCTGTTCTCTACTATCCTCTGGAGTCTATTTAAACTCATGCTGACTGCTTCAGTAACTCTATCCAGCCACCTCATTCTCTGTTGTCCCATTCTTCTTTTGCCCATAATCTTTCCCAGTATTAGGCTCTTCTCCAGTGAGTCCTTCCTTCTCATTAGATGGCCAAAGTAGCTTCCCCGTTAGAAATCAAAAATCAGATAAATAGCAATAGCAGTTAGACTTATAGACTGCTTCATAGGGCTTTCAGCCCTCTCTAAGCGGTTTACAGAGTCAGCATATTGCCCCCAACAACAATCCGGGTCCTCATTTTACCCACCTCGGAAGGTTGGAAAGCTGAGTCAACCCTGAGCCGGTGAGATTTGAACAGCCGAACTGCAGAACTGCAGTCAGCTGAAGTAGCCTGCAGTGCTGCATTTAACCACTGCGCCACCTCGGCTCTAAAGGGTTGCTCCATATGTATCAAGATGGGATATCAGGTTTTTCTCTCTCTCCTCCCCCCCCCATTTTCCTTAGGTTTTGGTTTTGAAGGCCCCATTAAGCAGCAATATACCTTCATTTGTTCACAAGAAGAAAGGCCGCACATTAAATGGATTGGAACTATGGGATGAGATGGCCTGATTATTCAGCACACAACTTTGCTTTGGAGTCACAAAGGGCCCCATTGTGTACAATGACTTAATTAATATTCTGATTAAAAAAGGAAGGGAAAGGAGGATGTATATGCCCTAGATACTTAATGTACTGGAAAGAGGTAAAGATTTTCTGATACTTTATGTATTGCAGAGAGGTGACACCGTACAGTTTTGGTGTCTAAGACAACAGTCACATAAGATGCAAGGTGAGTTGCTTCCCCCATCTCATCTCCAGTCTTTAGAAGCTGTAGTTGCTGGATGGCAATTAATCCCTAAATTAGATCCTGAAGGAAGTCATTTCAGAGATTAAGTTCATCAAAGGCCTCTGTTCAGTGCATACACTGAGCAGTTAAATTGCTTACCTTATTAACTGACAGTTGGAAGAGTAGCTAATCCCTAATGGAAATAATTGGAAAGAAGAGCTTTATATAGAGATACTGGGTGACCATTTGTAATGTTTCTGATGCAAAAAAAAACAACAACACATCCTTAATTCATTATTTGATCCTACAGATTAGTATCTGCAAATCAGCATAATATTTTGAATCAGACAAACAAACAAATGAAAATTGGAGAAGGGGGTCTATAAACTCTTACACCGTTTACAGATATAATATTACAAAGTGTATATTGTGTGTGAGTGTGATTTAGAACAATTTATCCATGTGCTCTCTTAATGTCACATTTGTGCCTTGTTCTTCAAGTGCTTATATGCCATTCAGAATGACTGAATCATAAACGACGACAATTCTGGAGAAGAAAGAAAAGATTATAGCAACATATGGATGCAGCAATTAAAACAAAGCAATTGTGTTTCTTGTAGAACAAACCTATTCCTGAATCAATTTTTCTAAACAAGGAATGAAAATTGAACAAGGTGCCAGTCTAACCTCTTGAGGGGGAGACTTCTTGGCATGAAAAATCTCTTTCTATCTTTTCCAAACCTGAGCAGAAATTGCTTGCATATAGAAATGTGAAGTGCTTCTATGGAGATAAAAATGTAAATGTTGGTAAATGCCTCATTTGCAGTAATATAAAGGCATTTTCCCACCTCTTTCTATTTTCTTCCTTTTCTTTTCTCTGTCACCTCATCTTACAATTGGCATCTCCACAAACCTTTTCAGCTGAAGTCCAATAGATGAATTGCTTTCAGTAAAGTTCTTGGATGCTGAAGGAGGAACTAAACCCCAATTTATCCAGTAATTGCTCTGTTCATGAAAACTAGTATCAAAGCTTCAATGCATTTCACTGGTGTCTCCTGGGAGGGCTCATATCTTATTCTTATGCTGATGTAGCTTAAAAGAGAAGAGGACTACATTATATTTGCTCCTGCCATTACAAGGTTTCTTATTCCATTGTGTACATTCCTCTGAACTAAGATTAGTTTAACCGAGCTCCCTTTGAAAAACTAGCCTACCCATCAAATGCATCAGATCCTAATGCATTTGGTAGCCATGCAAAATCAATGAGCAGCACCATTTTCTGCTTCCTGAAATGATCAATAGGATTCACATAATGGGTGGAAACTTTTTTTTTTAATCATGACAGCCCAGCATCTAGTGGGCATAAATCTTCCTTCCATTATAACCTCTCCCATTTCCCACGAGTGTGAATGTGGCGGTATTGAATAATATTTATCCGGCAAATACATTATGGAAACTGATACAATTAGAGCTTCACACTTCAGTAATGATAGGTTTGATCCCAGAGGCCTGTTCCTAGACAATGCTTTGGCTTCCATATTTCCATTAAAAAAATAACAAGAGCCGGTGAGGCAGTGGAGTGATTTAGGAGGAAACTATGAAGGGATTGGAATGAAAACCATTTGTAAAAATTATTCAAGGGAAAACATTAGGAAGCTGCAAGAAAAGGTCAGAAAATTACGTTTCCTCTAATGCACCTTTCATGTCTGAATAAAGAAGTTATACACATACTGTACCTGTGCCACATTTGAAAGATACTAATTTAGAAAGATGGTAATTTACACTGCTCAGTTGCACATAACTTAATTACAGATATTGTATGATTGCTAGAAATTATTACACAGTTGGTTCACAATATGGACATTTAGGCCCTCCTATATTAATTTATACCATCATGTTCACACTAGTAGTAAAATGCTTGGAACATGCAAGAATCTTTAACTTGGGCTAAAATAATAACTGATATCAAGGATCCATTCTTGAGTAGCAATTTCAAAAGAAATGAGCCTTTACTAAGAATGACTTCTTAGACTTAGATATCTTGGGCCTAACTTCAGGAGATGAAGTTTTATAAATGACTTCCAAACTAGGACCCACAATTTTGGAAGATGCCTTGGGTAGCAGAAGGACTTTCATATTAACTGTCTGATTAGGGGACATATGAAGAATGGGACTGTCAGATCCCTAAAAGTGATACTGCTTTTCAATTGGGAGGAGGCGAGCCTTGGAGTTAAATCATTAGCTACATCTGAAACAACTGAGTTTTACAACTTTACAACTGGTTTCCTGTCACTGGGAGACTGAAGGTCCCAACATCTCTGGAGGGATGTTTATGGTAGCCATGTGGGATATATAACTTCGATGTCTAACTAGAGATAGCCATGGGAATGTGTGCTGTATTGACTCCCAGGGCAGAAGAGTTAAGGAAGCATTTTCACACTTGTGTATTGGTCAGAATCTGCATTCGGACAAAGGGGAGGGGTCATTATCAGCTTAATCCCATTTGCATGGCCTAAAGGTTTTCAGATGCTGCTTTGCTTCTAATGGTTTCCATTCTGCTTGATTAAAGGTTCCTTTTGAAATAATCCATTACAAGAATCTTTACTTTGTCAAGTTAGGAGAGGAGCCATTACAGGGACTAGAAGATCTTCAAGGTCCCATTCTATTCTATTCTATTCTATTCTATTCTATTCTATTCTATTCTATTCTATTCTATTCTCTTTCTGAGTTTATTTATTTTCATTCTGGTTTTATTTTATAAATTTTAATTGTTTTTTTTTCTTTTTCCATTGTGAGCTGCTAGAGATCTGTGTATGATTACATCAGGATATATACAGTGAGTGTAGATTAATAAGAAAAAAATGGATTTCAACAATTGTAGAATCAGGCTGAAGCATTAACAAAATTGACAAAAGTGAAAGTGGTCTGAATACTTTCTGATTGCACTGTAAATGTGATGCATGCATAAATAGCTAAAAACAAACATATATAAATCTTTAGGGAAATTAATCTTGCACATTTTGAAGTGTTCAGCTTGGAAATTAACTAGGAGGAACGGTGGCTATTCAGACTTTTTATAGCAAGTCTGTTAGCAACCATGTTTTGAACTAAGTTATGAAAGTACCTTGATTATGCTTATGGATGGCAACAGATAGAGTAACAACACCTCTAAGTCAGCAGCAAATGAGGTGATATCACAAGGCCATGTAACTAGTTAGATCTGAGTAAGTGTTAAATATGGCCAAGAAGGGAGCTGACTTTTTACCAAATCCATATATTTTAAAGAAGAAGAAAATTCAATCTTTTAAAAACGTTAATTTCTAACCATAAAATCCAGAAGATATTAGATGTATCTCTAAATTTATAATAAGACCAATATAAGATGAATGCAGACAATGAAATCATGCCAATCTACTTCTTTTAAAACTCTGAGGGATATTAGTCTCCTTAACAGCAGCATCTATTGCCAATTTTATTCATTCAGAGCAAAGCAAACACTCATACGTTGCATTAACATGTTTTTTCTAAAGTTTTTTTATTGTTTTAATTAAACAAAAAAACACAAAAACACAAGAATCATCCTTTATTACATCTTACATTAACATGTTTTATTTTGTAACTGGTGAATTGTAATGACTTATAACGGCTTGTGACTTTCTTCTTTTTCCTACTGCCTTCTTAATTTGCATGTACCAGCCAAATTTAACGTGAAAAAAAATATCTCAGTTGAGTAAGGAATACTATGAAATTACTTAATCTATTAGGCACTAAACTCTGGTGGAAGTTATTTAACATTGTAGTGAATGTCAAAGTTTTTGTCAAAACTTTCAATAAAAACTACAATATTTCCAGAGAAAATTACCCTGCTCAGTAAAGGTTTAACTAACAAGACCATGACTTCATTGGTTTAGTCACAATTTGGGATACTGCTTAATCCATGGCCTGGAAAAACAGTCCATAAATTAATATTATGGACTGATCTACATTTGCAACAACAAAGCCGCTGTGCTTCTTGTATAATATATAATGTTACTAAAATTTTGATTCTTAGCTAATGCATATTCCAGTGTGATCTGTGCTTGGGTGGGAAAGACATTCAGAATGTCTCAGTTTCTTTCCCCTGGTGGCTGAATCCTTTTCATCATCTTTCACAGAATAATAGAATTGGAAGGGACCTTGTAGGACATCTAGTCCAACCTCTTTCTCAGTGAGGCCTTTTCCTCATCAGTTTACATCTGTTCAGCTTTCTGTCAATTCCAGTGCTGGCTCTTTTTCATTCTTCTCACTGGTATTAGTCAATTGCATACCCAAGCACATCCCCCCCATTTCATTTCTCCTCCTCCTTTCTCAAGAAGCCTCCTCCCTTGTCTCAGGAATAACATTTATACTTAATGGCATTCTCTTAGTGCCTAGTATTATGGATATCAGGGGTGTCAAACTCATAGCCAGTGGGCCGGATATGTCATGTGCTGGCCATACTCACTCCTGTTTTAGTGAAGGGGAAAAAAAGGTGTACTCATGTGATGACAATGTGACAATGTGAGTTTGACACCGCTGATTGTTCTGATCCCCTCCTCCATCCAGTGACGAAAGCCGAGACAAGCTTAACTAGAATGTACTTTAATAGTAAGACCAAAATCTTGGTGGCTGAAAGCCAAGCAAACAAACAGATAAGGACCTTGGCAGCAACTCAGACAAACCTTGGCAGCAACTCAGACAAACCTTGGCAGCAATCCAGCCTGCCGAGTTAGTTACAACAGTTCTCTTTAGTCAATGCATTTTACTTCTGCAAGAAGGGCGTGCGCAGAAGCAGTCTTTTTTATAGTCTGGAGAGGACCCTAATGACCACCAGCTGAGCGCAATTACCTCCTGTAATTACGTAATTGTTCCTGATGCCTAGTAGCTCTTCAATGGCATGCATCCAGGAACAACTCACTATTGGCTTCTGGATCACTCTCCCTTTTCTCCTCCCCACTGGTCCAAAGCTCAGGTGCCACCTGGTGGCCAACCAGTCTCTCTGTGCCCTGATTGGAGTCGGAACCCTGTCTAGGGTCCTCCACATTCCCCAGAGCCGACTCATAGGGCCCCTTGCTGTCAGAGTCTGGTGGCAGCTCCAATGGCTCCTGCTGGGCCATATCTTTATTTCCAAAGATTAGCACTGGCAAACAGGTATGTGGGTTGTATTCAAAAATATTGTAGGACAGCTGCTGATCCAACCCAACTATAAGAAATATTCCTTATGAGTTTTGTGTGAGTAGCTTCTTTTACGTGACTGATGTTTAGTGTGCTAGACTTCATTGGTTTTTATTCCCTGCTTTATATTGCTCATAAATTCTGTCCTTTTTAAGTTCTTACAGAATAATACATATGATGAAAGGATGTGATAAACAAATACTGTATGTATAATTTCTGCATTGCCTCTCAAGTAGGCAATGTCTATATCCAAACCTTATTAACCTCAGAAATAGAGTCTTATTAGACACTGAGACCAGAAAATCCTTTTTTCTGAAATGCTTTTAGCACAACCTTTAAGAAGCACATTAGATAAACATCAGGGAAAACTGAAAGCTTTAAGGCCTCATAAATCATACCATTAAATTCTAATACTGCAGAAAAAAATGAAAGAGATTATCCTTCTTCCCACTTTTGTGAGGATTTCTCTGAACTAGCCATTTAGCATGAGGTAACCTATAGAAGATTTAGGATTTAGGATTTAGGATTTATTAATATTTGTAGGCCGCCCTTTTCCCTGAGGGGACTCAGGGCGGCTCACATAAAATCGGGGAGGGGGAACACAAACATTAAGATAAGACATATAATAAAATAGTAAACAACATACATTCATCATTCGGGAGGGGAACTATCCTTGTCCCCAGGCCTGACGGGCGAGCCAGTTCTTAAGGGCTGTGCGAAAGGCCTGGACGGTGGAGAGGGTGCGAATCTCTACGGGGAGCTCGTTCCAAAGGGTCGGGGCTACTACTGAGAAGGCCCTCCTCCTTGTAGTTGCCAGCCGGCACTGGCTGGCCGATGGAATACGGAGGAGGCCTAATCTATGTGATCTTATTGGTCGCAGGGATGTAATTGGCAGAAGGCGGTCTCTCAAGTATCTCAAGATAATGAATACAACACTGTAGATCACAAACTCACTATTCACAGGCCTAAGACAACAGCCACACCTTGGGTGTGGCACCAAATGTATCAATGGATAGGTATATTTACTCTGATAGAAAGACTAAATTATCTGGGGAGTAATTGTAGTAACAGAATAGACTCTCATTTTGATTAAATGCAAATTTAAATTAAATTCAATAAAATATACTTAGGTTCTTCTTTTTCCCATTCTTTGTTCTGACCTCTGACGACTTTATGTTATATTTTCCAAAGACCAGAGAGCCATGAACAATAGGATGTGTTACTTACAGCACTTGAAACTCCAAGGCTTATGTTTACCATTAAAATGTATCAAGGTAACTCTTAATGGAATATTTTTTAAGTCTGAGTAATGAGATTTTAAAGATTTGTTTATAGATTGATATAAGACTTGGGGAAAAGGTTTATTTTTTTTCTTTAAATTTTCAGAGGAAAATGACAAGTTATTGTGTGAAGGAAAGAAATAAGAAATTAACTATGATAGATAGATAGATAGATAGATAGATAGATAGATGATAGATAGATAGATAGATAGATAGATAGATAGATAGATAGATAGATAGATAGACAGACAGACAGACAGACAGACAGACAGACAGACAGAATTTCATATTCTTTTCTTTACGTAGCAACTTGTCATTTTTCTCTGAAAATACAAAGAAAAAACAAATCTTTTTCCCATGTCTTATCTCAATCTATAAACAAATACATTCTTTAAAACCTCATCATTCAGACTTTTAAAAAATTCCATTAAGAGCTACTAGGGAAAACAAATTAAGAATTATTAATATATAATCTTTTCAAATGATGTTCCACAAATTCATTTCTTTTAATCTCTTCATCACCTCTCAGTTTTAATACCATAAGTTATCACTTTCTTTAAAAAATGCAACAAATCTATCTTTTCCATATCTGATCTATAAACAAATTTGTAAAGCATCCTCATTTAATTCAGTCAAGGAAAAAACCATTAAAAGTTTTTATAATTACAGCTTAACCTTGATAGAACAAGCCACCTTTATAAACCTTTGTTTTAATTTTAATGGTCTTCATTATTCCTTTTAGGTAATGTTGATTTTGTCTCTCCCTTTCACAGGAATTCCTTAGTGAGTCTTTTGTAAATCCAAAGTAAGAAAATGATCTAAGCCATTTTCCAGAGTTAAAATCCACATATACAAGTCACCCTTCTGGTTTATTATTTATATGTCCGTTTTAATTATTGAAACCTCCACTGGTTTCATTTCTAGGTCCTGTATACATTCTTGTCAATATCATTGTTGTCTTCTGTCACTTTTAATTCTATATCCAGAACTGCCTGATTTTCAGTTATATTCTCTTCTATGTCTCCTTTTACACTTATTTTTATTATATCAGACATTCTAAAGTTGGCCAATCATCAAGATCTCCTCTTATTATGTTTTTCTCTCATCCAGAACATTTTCCCAGGAGGAAATGTTTTACACCTAAACTCAAATCTCCATGTATTTTATAAAAATGTAAGCAAACTACAAGAAATAATCTTATATCTTTTTCAATCAACCTGACCCCTTAAATCTGTTTAAAAATGTGTGAAAATCAACATTTTAATCATTCTTTCGCTGTTTATTTCCAAATTATAGAAAAGTTTGCATTTATATTTTAAACTAAGATACATTTTCTTTCATTGCCCAGTTGGAAGAAATTTACCGAGCATAATAAAACCTGTACTTCTTTAGTCCTTAATGCCAGAAAACAATTTACAACTTTTCTTTTATCTTATCTTATCTTACCTTACCTTACCTTATCATATTATCTTATTATCTTATCTCTTCTATATATAAAAGGCTACATGTATGTTCCAGCATAATTCTGGAGCGCCTCAAGCAATTTCAATCAAACTTGGTACACAGATGACTTACCATCTGGAAACAAATACTGAGGCGAGGGGCAAGACACCCTGTGTGTGTGTGTGTGTGTGTGTGTGTGTGTGTGTGTGTGTGTGTGTGTTCCAGCATAGCACTGGAATGCCTGGGCCATTAAAGAGAGTGAGTGCGGCATCCTAGAGCGGCAATTGTTTGTGATGTTATGGGAGGGGGAAGGGAGAGCCTGGGCTGTTAAGGAGAGCAAGTGTGGTGTCCTACAGCAGCAATTGTTTGTGATGTCAGTTCCTTCTCAGCTTCCTCTGGAAAGCCAGTTGTGATGTTCATCCACCAATGGACCCTATGGGGAAGTATCTGATGGAATTGGGACAAAGTTCCAGGATCGTAGATAGCGTGAGAAAGAGGAGCCCTTGGGTGGGGGGAGGGAGAGGGCATGAATGATGGGCATCGGAGTAGGGGGAAGAAAGACCCCTCTCAATGGCTTCCTCTCAGACAAATGCTTCAACGTCTATTAATACCTAGACAACACCAAATTATTTGCTAGTTTCCAATAAAAGTGATTAAAAGGGTGTATGGGCAATCTCAGTGGTCTTTTGAAAGACTCTGAACCAGGGCTTGGCCAAAGCTGACTCCCATAACCTTAAACCCATTGGAACTTACTGTTTTATAGTCATGCTCTCCTATCATGGGGAACATTTGTAAAGAGCCTTCTGGGTGATCCCAAGTCATTCCATTTCATTCCATTTCATTTCATTTATTGAATTTCTAGGCCGCCCACATCCCGAAGGACTCCGGGCGGCTTACAGAAATGAAAAATATTAAAAAAGAATTAAAACAATAAGACACAACAAAGTTAAGAAGAAGCACAACATACACCCAATCAAAGGGGGGGCTGGACCTCAATCAATAGGTCAACAGCCCTAGGCCTGCTGGAAAAGCCAGGTTTTAATAGCTTTACGGAAGGCCATGAGAGTGGGTAGGGCCCGGATCTCTGGGGGCAGCTCATTCCATAGGGCCAGAGTGGCAACAGAGAAGGCCCTACTCCGAGGCGTCTCCAGCCAGCATTGTCCTGCTGAAGGCACCTGGAGAAGGTCCATCCTGTGCGATTTTATTGGTCTAAGGGAGGTATGCGGCAGAAGATGGTCTCGCAGGTATCCGGGTCCTAGGCCATGTAGGGCGTGGCTCCTTCTCTGGCTTCACTTTCCACCATGATCAATGTTGGCTATGCCGAAAGTGAAGCTCTCCTTAACAAATCCCCTTAACAAATCACCAAATTAGATTATAATAATATATAATATGGAAGGCATTCAATGACGTGGGGTCAGATGTCAAATGACTTTGGCACATACCCCTTTCAATGTTTGCAGCCCTTTAGTTTCCAAAAGGTCTAGATATTCAGTTTACAGTGAGTAGCAGTTGGCTGCCTGCATGGTAGTATTTGAAAAATGCCATTCACCAATGTTTTTGAGTAAGGAAGAACAACCTATTGGAGCAACCAAACCTCATCCAAAATAAGACAAATCATTTTGAAAAGTGGGAGGGAAAGTTGCTAGCTCAGCTTTGCAAGTTTTCTACTTGCCGCCATTTTATTTTTGCAATGCAAGGAGTGACACTGAACTGGTTCCAACTTTTGCCTCACTTTGCTACCTTCAACTGCTCAGTTTATCCATCCAGGTAGCTCTAGTTTGAAATTAAAATTCTTTGAAACTAATTTCCTCCTGTGAAAATATAGTAAGCCTGTAACAATAACAGTGGTGGAAGGCTGCTGGTTTAACAATCGGTTTTTGTGAGCATGCGCCTAAAGCGCGTCCATGCAGCGCTGAAAATGGAGCATTTAGAAGCTCAGCTGCTTACCTTCCAAGTCAGCAATGGTAAGCAGAACAGTGAGGGGAGGGAGGAATCAGTTGTGACACGTGATTGAGATGCGCTACAAAGCAGGAAATAAAGGACAGGGTAGGGCGGGGCTGAGTGGGTGGGGCCAGCTGATAGTCAGAGCTATTGGTTCGCCCAAACCGATCTGAAATGGCTGAATACCACCTCTGAACAATAGCATGATTTTATTTTGTGTTCAATATGTGATTTCAAAGGATCAGTTATTTACATTTTTTATCCTTCTGACCAGGAAAGACAAAAAACAAAGGGACTTAGCACTAGCAATAGCAGTTAGACTTATATACCACTTCATAGGGCTTTCAGCCCTCTCTAAGCAGTTTACAGAGTTGGCATATTGCCCCCACAGTCTGGGTCCTCATTTCACCCACCTCGGAAGGATGGAAGGCTGAGTCAACTTTGAGCCGGTGAGATTGGAACCGCTGAACTGCAGATAAGAGTCAGCTGAAGTGGCCTGCAGTACTGCACCCTAACCACTGCGCCACCTTGGCTCTTCTTCATCTCTGCTCTATATGCCCCATTTGGAAGGGCATCTATTCCTTTCTTGTCCCTGTCAGCATGCTTCTACAAGAGTGCTCTGGGTTATTTTCTTTTAAACCAACCCCGGCCCCCACCACCAAAGGAAAAGAAGCTCAAATCTGTAAGCTTTCTAATATAACTTCCTCAATAAATCTTATTTGTTTCTTTTGCCTAAGCCTCTGATAATAAGAACTTTTATTGGGCTTGTTTCTATTCCATCCAGAGTCTTTTGGAGTGGGGCAGCTATAACAAATCATCAGCATTATCATCTTCCTCACCCCCCTCCCACCCCCACCATCATCACATTTAAGTCTCTGAATGAAGAGGAAAACTTGTTTCAACAATCATTCATTTGAGAGAGTGGTGCATTAAATCTTATTTTTCAAAAGTGTGAAGAAAGGTTTTTGTTTTGTTTTTTTCCAATTCATCCTGCTCTTTCAGAAATGGAGTATGTGGGTGTGGGGTGTGTGTGTGCGCGCACACACACACACACACACACATATATATATGTATGTATGTGTATGTGTATATGTGTATGTGTGTATGTACACACACACATATATACATACACATATATATGTATGTGTGTATGTGTATATGTGTATGTATGTATCTGTGTATGTACACACACACACACACACACACACTCCATTTCTGAAAGAGCAGGATGAATTGGAAAAAAACAAAACAAAAATCTTTCTTCACACTTTTGAAATATAACATTTAATGCACCACTCTCTCAAACGAATGATTGTTGAAACAAGTTTTCCTTTTCATTCAGAGACTTAAATGTGATGATGGTGGGGGTGGGAGGGGGTGGGGGTGAAGAAGATGATAATGCTGATGATTTGTTATAGCTGCCCCACTCCAAATATCAGCGCCACACTAATGGACCTAATCCAGGAAGTATTCTCCCCCCCCCTTTCAAAAGATACAGAAGAAGCTATACTGTGATTTGCGTCAATCCTAAATATAATGGAGAATTCTCCTACAGAAACGGGGAAAATAGGACATAGGAAATGTACAAATAATTGTGCGGAACGAAAGGGAAGACACAATGTACTGATTCTTTAACACCCCCAGATAAAACTATCTGAAACTTTTCTCAAAAGGATAGACTCTTTAAGAGTAGGTCTTATTAATAACTTACATCAGCTGATGACATAAATTAAAAAATAAAGCTCATTGACATTAGATGTGCATTAAAAAAGAACATGTCATCTCTAAAGGAAACAGAAGTTTTCCCAATTTCTCTCCTTGGCCCGACCATAAATTAGCAGTTAAGGCAAGCTGTTGACATTTTAATGTTAACTGATATGATTCTACTAACAAGCAGGTTGTGAGAGAAAAATAAATATAGAACACTTCGATCAAGCCTGCTCAACACCTTTGCCTGTGAAAATAGCAACAGATTGGAATCACAACTATTGGAAGGAAAGCCCATGCTTGGTTAAACAGCTGCATAGTAACTATATTTATAGTGGTATGTATATGCAAGCATTAAAAACAGGCAACTCATCAGTGTAACCATGTCATGAAAACAATATCCCTTTTGTAAGACTTTGCACAACTCTAAGGACATATAAAAGATTGTAGCACTAATGCAAGTATGACTGCCAGGCTTCTCAATTTGTTTGCTGTATAATGACAGCTTGTTTAAGCTTCTACACTCTTTTTAAAGAAGGATTTGTTAGCCCTCAATTTATGTTACACCGCGGCTAGTTACATTGGGTATTTTTGCATCACATCTAAGAATCACATAGCCCTACTGAAAGTTTTGACTTATTTTAATCTCTGGAGCAAGTCATTTTTTTGTCAATCAGAGGAACAAATGGGAACAAATAATGGACAGTTTGATTTGTAATTTGTAAGGTCATTTGAATAAACACTAAACTTTTTCAAACTGAAGTATCTTATTAAAGAATATTTCCAAACTGATTTGAATTGCTGAATTTGATAGAATTGGCAATTCCAACCGAACTGGTTATAAGAAACTGGTTGGAGCAAATATATGTGTCACTATTATTATCATTATGGGATTAAAAAAATAAAAAAAACTAAGCTAAAAAAAATGTGGACAACCACATTTTCATTTTTTTTTACATTGTTGCCCAAGTTTTCACAATTTGATTGATGGTGCTCTTGTGGGGGGAAGGGAGCTAAGTGGTGCATTGATCAGACTATATTTATTTCACTTTATTTGATATGTCATTGTGATGAGATGAAACAGCAGACATCTAGTGACTCAAAACTCTAGAGCTTTGAGATTCTTGAAACCCTGCATTTGAACTTAGCAATAGCAATAGCAGTTAGACTTATATACTGCTTCATAGGGCCTTCAGCCCTCTCTAAGCAGTTTACAGAGTCAGCATATCACCCCCACAGTCTGGGTCCCTCATTTCACCCACCTCGGAAGGATGGAAGGCTGAGACAACCTTGAGCCAGTGAGATTTGAACCGCCGAACTGCAGATAGCAGTCAGCTGAAGTGGCCTGCAGTACTGCACCCTAACCACTGCGCCACCTCGGCTCCCTGCATTTACTGCAGATTCTATCTATTAAGGACTATTGGGCTAAAATAGAGACAGTGGAACGATGGGGAGCATGGGGTGCTATGGTCCAAAGAGTTGGATATGACTTAGCAACTAAAGAACCACACACTGTGGCTCAGTGGTTAAATGCAGCACTGCAGGCTACTTCAGCTGACTGCAATTCTGCAGTTTGGCTGTTCAAATCTCACCGGCTCAGGGTTGACTCAGCCTTCCATCCTTCCGAGGTGGGTAAAATGAGGACCCGGATTGTTGTTGGGGGCAATATGCTGACTCTGTAAACCGCTCAGAGAGGGCTGAAAGCCCTATGAAGCGGTATATAAGTCTAACTGCTATTGCTATTGCTATTGCTAAAAGCTAGAATTTAAAAATACACATTTGCAGTTCTTGGATAAAGAGGTTAAGGAAGAATTCATGCTACTAAAAGCTGCAAGTTGTATCCAACAAAGACCTCTGGGCTGCGAGGAACCAGTTCAGGGCGGATCCTTTCAAGGACCTCTTTGTATTTCTGTTGTTTGACTCTATTGAATTTAGAATAACAAGAACATCTTTATATTCCCAATACTTTGATTTCTCTTTATCTTCCACTCTCATTTCTGTTATGAAAAAAATGCCTTTTGTTGTGTTCCTCCTTTGGAAGTTTCTCTGGTGGCTGCTTATTATTTTTCTTGCCTTGACCTCTGTGTTCACTATCTACATACCCCTAAGGGTCTTCTCTGCCAATCACTACTTCTGAAAGACTGTAGTGCTAAGCATCTCTTCCAGTGTAAAAGTCCATCTGCTCCTATTCTTCACAGAACCCCACTTACCCTGGAGGAGATGTTTTGCGTAATTGTACCACAGTAATTCTGCAAAGTGACTTGCAAAGTACTTTTTTGTGTAGCCTAATGGGTAACTTTGCTTGAGAAGACTAGAAGGTTTGAAATAAATATTAGTTTGGGGCATTCATTACAGTATTAGTTTACTTTCCATCTGAAAATGACAGGAAAGTATGTAATTAGTTCGCAAAAGATGGGAAAAGAGTGGACTACATAGATGGCCTCAGACACTCCCTCCTTCTTTTAGACCAGTGTTTTTCAACCTTGGCAACTTGAAGATGTCTGGACTTCAACTCCCAGAATTCTGGGAGTTGAAGTCCAGACATCTTCAAGTTGCCAAGGTTGAGAAACACTGTTTTAGACCAATCTCTGAAAGGCTTAAATTCCAGTTATTACTGGACTATAACTTCCATCCCTGAATAGGAGAGTATAGGTTTAGTAATTTATAATCAACCCAAAGTTGTTGAATGGCTGGATTAAATGTGTTGTCTCTATTATGAGAGAGGCAAGGTGGCACAGTGGTTAGAGTGCAGTACTGCAGGTTACTTCAGCTGACTGTTAGTTGCAGTTCGGCAGTTCAGTTGTCACCAGCTCAAGGTTGACTCAGCCTTCCATCATTCCGAGGTGGGTGAAATGAGGACCCAGATTGTTGGGGGCAACATGCTGACTCTGTCAACCACTTAGAGAGGGCTGTAAAAGCAGCGCGAAGCAGTATATCAGTCTAAGTGCTATTGCTAGCACTTAGAGCCGAGGTGGCGCAGTGGTTAGGGTGCAGTACTGCAGGCCACTTCAGCTGACTGTTATCTGCAGTTCAGCGGTTCTAATCTCACCGGCTCAAGGTTGAATCAGCCTTCCATCCTTCCGAGGTGGATGAAACGAGGACCCAGACTGTGGGGGCGATATGCTGACTCTGTAAACCGCTTAGAGAGGGCTGAAAACTGCTATTGCTATTGCTGTTGCTATGAGAGTCCTATTAGTTCGCATGATCCGAGCATGCCATTAACTCCTCATTACCTTTCCAACATCCTTTTTTAAATTATAATATTACTGCCTCAGAGCCTTTGTCACTGCATAGACCCTTAATTTTATTTTTCTTCCATTCTTCTTTTGTCACACTTTGGTGGTCCATCTTTAAGTTGAAAGAAGCTCAATTGACAGCTCTTTGAATTTGGTCTCCTCTGTCTTTGGGAGACTTCAACCTACCTTTTTCAGATTAGCTTTCTTCTGAAATAACCATCTGGGAAGTGGTCATCATCATCAGGGTTCCGTCTACCAGCCAATGCCATCTGGCTACCACCCGGGGGAGGGCCTTCTCTGTAGCAGCTCCGGCCCTTTGGAATGAACTCCCCGCGGAGATTCGGACCCTCACCCCTCTCCAGGCCTTCCGGAAAGCCGTCAAAACCTGGCTGTGCCGGCAGGCCTGGGGTTGATGAGTTCCCCTCCCTTTTCGACTTGTATGGCTGTGTGACTCTTGTGTATTTTAATTACGTGTATTGTGCTTCTATCCCCTTTCCCCTTTTGTGTTGTTCACCACCCTGAGTCCCTCCCGGAGAAGGGCGGCATACAAATAAACTAAATCTTAAATCATAGCGCATATGTGCCAACACCCATAATGCAATGTCCGCCACAGACACCACCACCCTGTGCATGCGCACATGACCAGCCCTCCTTTCTCATGGAGAAAGATGTCACCAGTAAAATGTGGAAATAATGTTACACCGAAACAGTGATATGAAGATTTATTCTGTGCTAAAAGGCTCCATAGAACTTTCAATCATATGCTGAGCAGAGTTGGAAGGTCTTGAAAAAGTCCCATGCAAAGATTTACATAAATATACAGTGGGGCTGGGTGCGATGGGTCAGCGGTTAAAGAGATACTGAGCTTGTCATCTGGAAAGCTGACAGCCTGGGTTCGAGACTCCAGTGCTGTGTGACAGCTCAGTTATAGTCATACTGGCCATACGACCATGGATGCGTCGTTGAACAATGCTGCCTCCCTTGGCTAAGAAACAGGGACGTGCAGTCAGGGGAGGCAGAGCCTCACCACTGTCATCATGAAAAGAAAAGAAAATGTAAAAGGAAAAAGGCAAGAGGCTGAGCTAGTTGCTGCCAGAGTCACCATGGATGACTCGGCTTAGTGCTTAACTGTTTAAAAAAGCCTCTAAAAAAGTGCCCTCTAAAGGAGGTGGCAGGAGAACGACGTGCCTCATCTAGTCTGACTTTTTATGATCACTCGAGCAGAGTTAAGCAAGGGTTAAAAGTCAAAAAATTCCTGACGTAGATGAGGCACCTCGTTCTCCCACCTCCTCCTATAGAGGGTGCTTTTTTAGAGGCTTTTTTTAGCAGAATCATCCATGATGACTCTGGCAGCAACTAACTCAGCCTGACCTTAGCTCTTGCCTTTTTCCTTTTACATTTTTTTTCCTTTTCATGATGACAGGCAAGAGCAGAACTGAAATCCTCTCTGAAACAGCTGGAAAAGGTACATGTGGGTCAGAGGGAGGGGGAGGAATTCAAACTTCATCCTCCTGGTGCAACTTTGTTTGTGTATGTGTGTGTGTGTGTGTGTTTGAGAGAGGGGGAGGGAGGGAGAGCAGGAGGGAGGAGGGGAAGGGAGAAGAAAAAGAAAAAGAAAGAAGGAAACTTATTTAGCAAAGGAGAAAAACAAATGCTGTCGCTTTAAATTGGAACTGAGCATGCCTGGCTGTGGAATTCTGGGAGTTGAAGTTCACAAGTCTAAAAAGATTGCTGCCTCACCAGCCATAAACCTTACCGCATGTCACTGCTAAGAAATGTAGATAAGTATTGCCCCCTAGAGTCAGATACAACTGGACAAGGTTACCTTTACTTTTATAAAGGAAGGAGAGTGGGAAAGAAGGAAAGGGGTAGCCATTCATGCCATGCCAGAATCTTTCCTAATTTTATATGTGGAATATCTATGCCCCAGTTTTACTGGGTTTACATTTAAGAACTGAACAAAAGGCAAACAAAGACCAGGAGTATGATGCATTAGTATTGATTAAATGAAACAATTGCTGAAAGGCACTGCTTTTCGGTACTAAATAAAAGGACTATTTTAACTTGGTGTACATACTTATATAGAGGCAATTGTAATAGAAAAAAAACCCTTTATTTTTTTCTGAGGATATAGAAATGTTGTCAGTCATATATGTTTGTTTTATTTGAAAATGTTAGTACTTGGGAGCTTGCTATGGACCTGAAGCCAGAAATGAACTTAGATGGATTTGAATTAAATCTAATGTTTCCTATGTTGTATTTGTTTTCAACGGTCTGAAAGTAGGCATATCTATGCATATAATTGTTACCTTAGAGGACATCTTTATAAAATGTGAACCATCTTCAGCTTCGAGGCATCTTATACATTTTAATCTTTTGGGAAGAGACTTTTAGGAGATTTTATGATACTGCTCTTGCATGGAAAACCATTACTAAATCCTGTGTCAGAGGATTATCCCAGATAAAAGACTTGCAGTTCTGCTATTAATTTTGTTTTTGTCTCAGCTTTCCAGTATTATTAATATAAAGCCTACCATAAGGGAGAAAGAGAATAGCCACCTTGACTTAAAATGGATAGATTTCAATCTGCTGGGTTAACTACTCTCTGTTCCCTAAACTATAATTACCCAAGGAAAATATGTTATGTTATAAATGTTCCAAATAAATATCATCTATATTCTACTTCTGAGGACAGCAATATGCAAGAAAATCCTCCGTTCTTCCCTCACACACCACTTCTCTCTCTCTCTCTCTCTCTCTCTCTCTCTCTCTCTCTCTCTCTCTCTCTCTCTCTCTCTCTCCCTCTCTCCCTCCCTCCCTCCCTCCCTCCCTCTTCCTCTTCCTCTCCCTCTTCCTCTCCTTCTCTCTCTCTTTCACTCATTCACTCACAAACATACACATAGAGACTATATACTGTATGCATGAGAGAAAGACTTCTGAAAGTACAATTAGGAGGAGAAACCTTTGGATAAGCTGAAATATTTTCAGAGATATGTGACATAATGAATAGAGAGGATACATAGAGTAAATATCAATAAAACAAGCAAGGATCTTGCTATAACATTCTATGCAAATATGTGTTTGAAAGCGGAAAAACAACAAGATTAAAAGGAAAATATTGAAAGAGTATCTCCTATTCTAAATTGTACTTTGGTATCTCCCTGTCATTTTCTTTGGACATCTTTTAAAAAGTAATCTCTAGTTACTTTGGAATGATTTAAAAAATTGTCATAGGATTTAAGATAAATAACAAAACAAAGTCCAGTTTTCAAAAGTATCTTGCTTAGTTTCACCTTTATATGAGCATAAATATAATAAAATTAGTTGAACTTACTTAAAGACAACTGACAATATTATGAGATGGGAACTTATCTATATTACGGAAGCTTCCAAAAATGGATAAAGTTTAGCTTAGGGTTTAATCAAATCTCATTTCTCACATCTCTCTTTTAAGACGTTTTGATTTAAATGATACGTTATGATTTGTAGATATCTGTTATATTTTATCAAAAGTAAGTATTTTATAATCACTTCCAAAATCTAATTTAAATCCAGCTAATAACAGCACTATCATGACAACAAAATATGGGTGAATAGTTGTCCAGTAGAGATTCTGAATTACAAATAGATCTACTGGAAGGAAACTGGCAAAAGGTACTGGGAAACATAGTTCAACAATATCCAGAGGGTGAGATACTTGATGAGGTAACAACCATGGCAATTGGTTCTTATTTAATCACAATTTAAGGATGTAACAAGCTGTGGTGGCATAATAGTTAGAATGCAGTACTATAGGCTACTTCTGCTGCCTGCCAGCTGCCTGCAATTTAGCAGTTTGAGTCTCACAGGCTCAAGGTTGACTCAACTTTCCATTCTTCCGAGGCCGGTAAAATGACGAGCCAAAATTGTTGGGGGCAATATGCTGACTCTATAAACCACTTAAAGAGGGCTGTAAAGCACCATAAAGTGGTATATAAGTCTAAGTGCTATTGCTATTGTTAATTAGGCAAGCTTCAGAGTCCCTGTAAGAGCATATCACACACAAAACAGGATATGCCCCATTCTCCCAGTAGTAGAGTAACCCAGAGGGATGTTGCTAAATTCCTTTGTCAATGAAATTGTACCCTCTTACCATCACTTTAACTAGCAAGGAAGGAGCTTGTGAGGAATTTCTGCCTGAATCTTTCTAAATAAAGAGCAACCATCCATTTCAGGATGGACTGATTTGTTGCAAGATTCAGGAAGTAGACAAGTAGATTTCTAGGTGCAGGAGTAAATTATATTAAGTATCTTATTTTATTTTGAATGTGTGCAAAGCTTTCCCTGAGCTTTTTTACAGCTGTTTCCCCACAAGATTCCATCTCTATTTTAGTTTATCTTAACCACTAACCTTTTATTTCCACATACTTTTTAAATGTATTTTGTTTTCTCAATTCCCCAAACCCATCTATGTTTCTATTTGCTGTTGTGTTCTTAGTACTATTTCAGATGGATATTTTTGGTGCTAGCTTCTTTCCTGGGGGAATATCATATTGAAATGTACCTCAGATGTCTCGATCTGAGCAAAATAAGAACCTGTTACAGGGCTTCAATTCAATATGTGTGTGTGAGAGAGAGAGAGAATGAGAGAGAGAGAGAATGAGAGAGAGAGAGAATGAGAGAGAGAGAGAATGAATGAATGAATGAATGAATGAATGAATGAATGAATGAATGAATGAATGAATGAATACCCAGTAAGGGTATGGCTAGCTGATGAGAGCTCAATAGTTTGAAATAGACCTATACTAGTCTCCCTTTATTTATTTATTTATCAGCACAAATGCAACAAAACACTAACATCCACTATGACATCGAAGTTAGGGCAGGATGATAGTTTCATCTCAACCAAATAAAGGACACTAACAGGGGCAGGAAAAAAAAAACAGATACAAAGAAAAATGCTGTTGCCAGAACAAGAAATGTGTGAAATGACCTTGGTTTATGAAAGAAAATTCTGTTTTGCAACTTACACCAGAAAATTATGTAGCAAGTTCAGCAAGATCTTAAGAAAGTAGTAGCTTCTACTTTTGAGGAACCACATGATTTAAAAGAAGCATGAGAGAGAGTATACAAAGGAGGCAGCTGACTTTCAACCTTAACAGGTAGACCAGACAAAAAATATGGCCAGCTAAGCTAATCCTACTTTATTGTGAAGCTACATTCACAAAATATGGGCAAGTATGAATGTATTTCTCTCCTCTCTGTCTCCTTTACAGACCAAGAAACTAGGGAGGGTCCTTTCTGAACTTCTTGCCCCATTCACAATCCAAGTGTAGGCTATGCTGTCTCTTGTCTGACCATTTCCTACATAGCATCTCTCAAGAACATTCCTACATATCTTTACAAACATGAGTTCTTTCTGACCACGGAAGCTAAGCAGAGCTGTGCCTAGCTATTCCCTGTGTGGAAAGCCTCTAAGGAGTCCAAAATCTAAGTAATTCAAAGTTATCTAGGCTATACTGGGAAGCTGGGACTTCTCTGTTGTTGGCAAGAAAATTAGATGGAGATGAGACTTGATCAGCTATAGCTTCGGAGTATCTTCAGAAGGAACTCTATATCAAATGAATTCGATTATCTACCCATGTAGTGACCAAAGGATTAATGACCACAGGGAAGGCTATTGTTTCAGGACTGGACACAACTAAGCTGAAACTTTGCAAAGGTGTTCCTGACCACAGTTGCTATTTCCTCCTCAAACAGAGCTGAGTCTTCACGAGGATGTCAAAATTGAACAGCAAAGAAGAAGAGTGTTATCCTCATTCAGGCAAAAGAAAAAAAGAAAAAAAAAGAAAAGTGGAAGGTTCCCATAATAAGAGGTCTAAACAAACACAGCCACTTAATCTTGTTAGGATTCAGCCTGAATCTCTTGCTTCTTGGTCCCTCCCTGTATGGGAACAAAACTTTTAACAAAACTAATCAACCAGGAACTTAGGTGCATAAGTGGGTATAAAAATATGATGCTATATTAACTGATAGATTCCTTCCCCCCCCCCCCAAACAGATCCATGTAGACGATAAACAGGAGTGATATGAACATCAAGTCTGAGGAATCCCCAAATGTTGGGGCTTCGGGCTCAACATCTTTTACATCTCCAACCCAGATTAGTACCAGCCATGGAAAAAAGAAGGAAAATCATTGTATGTCAGCCCCTCTGTTCATCCAGTTCCACCCCTATAGCTAATCCAAGATGCCATATTTGATGGAATCAAAAGTTACTGAGAGATCTCAGAAGTTAGAATAATCATATCTTAGTTCCACCATATATACCTGTGGATAATATATAGATCATCCATAGGTGTGACCCAGTGGTGGGTTTCAAAAATTGTTCGAACCTACTCTGTGGGTGTGGCCTCCTTTGTGGGAGTGGCTTGCCGCCCATGTGACCGGATATGAAGATGCCAACGACACTTGTCAGAACCACCTTAAATTACCTCACACACAGCACTGGCATGCATAAGAATATGATGTAAACTTGTTTTTTAAAAGGCATCTTTGGTTTGCGTTAAAACATCTTCAACACACGCAATGTTCTGATTGCGCCACAAACGCAGTAGTCATCCTTACCTTTCACAGAGGCACTGAGTTTTATAAATAGGAGCATGATAGTGTAGATTAATCATATCCAAGGACCAGTGGTGGGTTTCAAAAAATTTTGGAACCTCTTCTGTAGGTGTGGCCTGCTTTCCGGGTCCACTGGTGGAACCTCTTCTAACCGGTCTGGTAGATTTGACGAACCGGTTCTACCGAATAGGTGTGAACTGGTAGGAACCCACCTCTGGTGCGACCAATGCCATCTTAGTATATTGCCAAGGCATGAAAGCCAACTGGAAAGAGTCACATTTCTTCCAGGGTCCTCTGTAGTGCAACTTGATCTCTTTCTAAACAGCCTTCCTTAAAAAGAAGGTTGGAGATGGAATTAAAACTGTCCAGAATTGTTGGTTCCAGTGAAGGCATTTTCAGAAATGGGCTACCACCTCTTTCAAAACTAGTGGGACAACCATCTATCTCAAAGGACACAGATACCACTAAGAGAATCCAAATGTATATTGCCTGTACTTCCTAGGGAAACCACCAACTCCAGAATGATGTATAGTGAAAAATCATATAAGAATAATTCAGTTTAAGGCCCTTACCGCCTATCCATTCCAACAAGTGAGAATATAATAAAGGATTGGTGGTAATATGCTCCTCTTTCATAGTATTTTTCTCTAGCCTGGGACCAAAAAGCCAAAATAGGTCTAATGTGTGACTTCTACCACAGAATGAACAAATAAGCACCAATTTTAATATGTAAGTAAGCACATCATTTCATGTAATTAGCAAGCGGAATGGAAGAAGTACCATATTTAGCTCAGTAGCTTTTAAAACAGAGTTATTTTCATTTGTTTATCAAATGCCTGTTGCTACTGAAGGCTAATGAACTAGTAATGGATCTGTCAAAAAGATGTGAAAAGAAAAAGACCTCTAAATGTTGTCGTTTTAGTGTATGAATGCTGCTATTATAGATTTCAAACACCTGATATACATAAATATTGTATGACAGCAGAGAGGAACTTAGCATTCAATAAGGATAGAGAAATAGCAGTATAATTTATACACGATGGGAACAAAAACAAAAAAAAGCATGAAAACACAAGAGGTAGGACACAAAAATTACAGAAATTAGTTCTTCTATCGTATCGCTCATGGTGAGTTTCTTCAGTTGTATGTGATTTAGCAGTATGTAATCACTTCAGTACCACTCCAAGCAGATCTCTGCGGTCAAAATTATATTTGTGGCTGAGAGTCTTTTTCCTGCCCCATGTTCTAAATATAAGTATTTATTTTTATCAGAATCCTAATGTGGATGCTACGTAGGAAATGGTCAGACAAGAGGCAGAAACTTTTTACCCTTGCTTTAGCCTGGTCATGCTGGTTGCTCCTGAAGGTTCCAAGAAGAATTTATTTGGAAAAGAAAATGCTTGACCCTCAGGTTAGTTAAGCCCACAAGATCATGACAATGTAAACCGCCTGTGCTTCAGTGAAGTAGAGAATGTGCATTACTCTGAGGAGATCTCATATCAGTTCGGCTTTACTTTTGAGAAGGTTGGGTCATTCTGTGAAGCAGCTTCAAAGTGGTTCCTCCCTCAAAGCATCATCCAAGTGAGCTCCCCTTTCATAGCTATGCACAATCCTAGTAGCTGCTAGTGCAAAGTTCAGAAATTATTCTGTAGTTCTCTGACCCATCTGTGTTCATCTTTCCCAAGACTTTGAAACCAGTTTCCAATATAAAGGTTTCAGTGTAGAACATAATTCCACAACATTTTCAGCTTTGTGGACAAGTGTGTGTGTGTGTGGGAGTGGATGGTGTCAGATTTTGCAGCAGCAATCACATCCAGAAAGCACACACAGGTAAATGATTCAGCAAGATTCATTAACACCTCATGTGTTATATATAATATAACATATGAAGTAAATATACAATACCAAAAGCAGGTTTCCCATTGTGGTAGTAAATACAATCAAAACACAGGCAGAGGAGAGGCGTTTCAGTTTCAGTTCAGAGCAACAGACTAGTTTAGAGCTCAACACAGACTCAGAGCTACAGAGCAGTTGAACTCAGCCACGCCCAGGCTCCTTGCTGTCTCCTTGTTGGTGACACAGAAAATACTGTTTCAGTTTCCAAACTGTGGCTGACACAGTTGCCATGTCTCTTCATTGGCTGATCTTGTTGCCATGTTTCTGCAAGTCATAAACTCTCAATATACTGACAGATGGTTGTGTGTGAGCAGCTGGTAAGCACATGCACACACATTTGCCATTCACAGAAATGGTGTGTGTGCACACACACTTACCCACTGCTCACACAAATGAGAATTGCTGATGTCTCCATGGCCCTGTTGCAATACCCTCATGGCCCACAGTTGGGGACCCCTGGGTTAGACTGGCTTAGGCAGACTGGATGATTGATATTTGATGTAGCTTTTATTTTCTAGTCTCTGCTGTATTTTGCTTATTATGTTAAATGCATGTGGGCGATATATAAGGGCTCATGTAAATAAAGTTTTCCCCTCTTTCTCATTTCTCATGCAGTTGGATCAGAGAAAATGGGCTTTAGAAGCTCCTATTGGAAAAGAGAATGTTGAATTTTTTTGGAGGATGGAGTGTGTCAGTCATGCCTCCTTCAATATCCAAGAAAGAAAACCCTCAACTCCATGTTAATAGCGATAAAGTACTTTTACTTGAAGTGAAAGTAGCTAAAAGAAAGCAAGATCTGAGCCAGAAAGGCGGGAACATATACATGTCAAACATTTACCCAGCACCTTCCCCCCAATTTCCAAACCCAGTGTCCAATCTGCAACTCCCTAAGGTGTCATGTGGGGTGCATCTTCAAACAGCCTTATCAAGTTGGTCTATGAAACGGTTGGCCTTGATCAAGTCCAAACATCAGCCACCAGCATGCGCAGAAGATGATGAGAACAAGACTCCTCCAGTTCAATATTATTCCCTTCCCGAATACCATCCCCCCCCCCTGTTCCTATGGCAGCTGATAGTAAACAAGCAGAGCAGAGCAGCCGTAAGCAAGTAAGCAAAACAGAGGCTGACAGAGTGTTTATTTGGCTGTGTATGTGGATATCCTATCTTTCACAATATATTAATTTCTTCAGTGATCTTTAGTATCCCTGGCTTTAAGACTGAAACCTCAAGGGAACAAACCATACTATTACTATCCATTTGTTTTTGTTTTCTGTATGATATCTGGGCTTGGAGAAAGTTAAAGAAATCCTTTGGAGAAATTCAGGATAATTCCTCCCCAGTTTCTCTGATATTTGCCCACAATTGGTGAAGAGAAGAAGAAGAAGAAGAAGAAGAAGAAGAAGAAGGAGGAGGAGGAGGAGGAGGAGGAGGAGGAGGAGGAGGAGGAGGAGGAGGAGGAGGAGGAGGAGGAGGAGGAGGAGGAGGAGGAGAACAACAACAACAACACAGCAACACCAGATGAGTGGATGAAAAATACCACCCACTAGATTGAAAGAAATAACATACATATCTTTGTTGAAAATATCAATGATATAAATATATTCCAATGGCATAAGGCACAAAACTAAGCCCCAAATCCCTAGTAGTACAAGTGAAATGTGTGCCCATTAAATTCCATTTCAGTTGGCAGCCTTGGTTTTTGATAAAACCAAACTAGATTGTATTACATGATTGCACTTCATTTTGTGAGGTTCTACTCTCTCTGTTTTGAAACACCAGTAAGATAAGCAGTGAGCCCATGTTGTTAAACTTGAATGCTATCTTTAGATTTGTATGTTTTTCATTCAAGGTTATTAGGGAAAACCCAACATTTTCTAAAATTCCACCCCATCCCATGACATCTATTAACCCTTTTAAAGCAAGTGTGTCCTTTAGTGGACTTTGTTACCAAGAATGAACAATCCATGAACTCAATAAACCAGCTGCACTCAAAATAGTTCTGTTTATGGCTACAAGATGAATCTATTTAGTACTCTGAAAACTGCAGTTGTTTCAGCAAATATATCACAAGGTAAAGATGGACAGAAGCAATTTATCACGGGCCTTTCTAGCCAATGGTTTGAAGCCCAGCTCCTCTAAGCTCCAAACATACAGTAGGCTAAGTGAGTTGATTTGATTTCTTGCCCACATTAAGGTGCTCAGTAGCTCTACCCACTATTTGTTTGCAACAGAATGTTAGCTTTATTCAGTGACTGTTTTTTGATTCAGGCAGCTGGTATGTTTTTATCTTGCTTTTAAAAGGCAGCTAGTTTTAAAGGTACTGTATTTCAGTAACTGTGACGCATATCACTCTCTTTGATTTAGCGGTCCAATAAGAATAAATTATTTAATATTGTATATCCATGATCAGGTCAAGTATTTTTGCAAACACCATTCCCTTTCTACCAGATTCTTCTGCTGAAGTGGAAAATCAGGGAGAGTCTGTTGGTATATTTTCCTACCAACTCATTTTATTAAAAAGCATAAACTTTCATGAGCCATAGCTATCGTCATCAGATGCAAATGCAGCTCATGAACATTTACACCTTTTGACAACAAGTGTTAGTTGGAAAAAATGCTGCCAAATCCCTTCTGATTTTATGCCAACTTAGCCTAACATGGCTCTCTTCTTACAATATCTGCTTAAGGGGGAGCACATTTACTTTTTCTACATCAAGATACAGTAGACAAAGTTAAGTAAAGTCATTTTCTCCCAGAGAAAATAATCTACAAATCTTTATTTGCTTACCTGCCTACCTGCCTGTCTGCCTGCTAACTAGCCTATATTTTCATAGCACCAGACTCACAAAGAATTAGTGCAGCATACAATTGAAATCATGCAATAAAAGATAAAAACATTCCCAGGTTGTCTCCTGAGAACTGAAACCTGCCAAACAATTGGTCACTGATTTTTTTCCCTTTTAGCTGACAGTCTTAGAATTCCCAGAACATTTCCAGTTCAAGGACTAACCAGGCCCAACACTGCTTAACTTCTGAAATGAGCTAAGTAAGACCACAGACCAGTGGTGGGTTTCAAAAATTGTTCAAACCTACTCTGTGGGTGTGGCCTCCTTTGTGGGAGTGGCTTGCTGCCCATGTGACCGGATGGGAGTGGCTTGCCGCCCATGTGACCGGATATGAAGATGCCGATGACACTTGTCAGTGTAAATTACCTCACACACAGCACTGGCATGCATAAGAATATGATGTAAACTTGTTTTTTAAAAGGCATCTTTGGTTTGCGTTAAAACAACTTTAACACACGCAATGTTCTGATTGCACCACAAACGCAGTCGTCATCCTTACCTTTCACAGAGGCACTGAGTTTTATAAATATGAGCCTGATAGTGTAGAATAATCATATCCAAGGACCAGTGGTGGGTTTCAAAATTTTTTGGAACCTCTTCTGTAGGTGTGGCCTGCTTTCCGGGTCCACTGGTGGAACCTCTTCTAACCGGTTCGGTAGATTTGACGAACTGGTTCTACCGAATAGGTGTGAACTGGTAGGAACCCATCTCTGCCACAAACCAAATCAAGTCATAGAATTTGCTACATAACTAATATAGCAATAGCACCTTGATTTACTGTATATAACAACCCATAGTGCTTTACAGCATTCTCTGGGTGGTTTACAACGTTGGAATATTGCCATGGACAACCTGGGTCCTCATTTTACCAACTTTGGCAGGATGGAAGGCTGAGTCAACCTAAAGCCCTGTCAAGATCAAATCCTGGCTGTCGGAGAGTGTCCCTTCAATACTGCATTTTAACCATTGCGCCACCAGCGTTAGAACACGGGGTTCATTTATTCATATAGAAAAGAAGGGGTTTACCTAGGAATAAAAACCTGGGTCAACACACAATGTTATACTCAAAAAGAGAAGTCAACTTTTCAAGAATTCAACTTTTCACTTTTCTTAGCTAAGAATAGCTTAGTTTGAAGTCATTAAAAGTCATTAGAGGAAGTGTAGACATCAATGGCCACCAGCTGTATGAGACATTCTGCCCCTTTTTGTGATCCACAAATTAAAGCATCCTAAGGGTCACACAGTATGGACTTTGTAATACTTGCAATATGGTTTTTCTAGCACTATTGCACTAGTAACTAATATGGCTTTTCTTATATTTTAATTGGTCTTATTTTTCTTTTGAGGGATGCGGTGGCTCAATGGCTAAGACACTGAACTTGTCGATTAGAAAGGTGCAGTTTTGCGGTTTGAATCCCTAGTGCCGCGTAACAGAGGGAGCTCCTGTTACTTGTCATAGCTTCTGCCAACCTAGCAGTTCAAAAGCGTGTAAAAATGCAAGTAGAAAATAGGAACCACCTTTGGTGGGAAGGTAACAGCGTTCCATGCACCTTCGGTGTTTAGTCATGCCGGCCACATGACCATGGAGATGTCTTCGGACAGTGCTGGCTCTTGGGCTTTGAAACGGAGATGAGCATTGCCCCCTAGAGTTGGGAATGACTAGCACATATGTCTGAGGGGAACCTTTACCTTATTTTTCCTTTCCCTTTCAAATGTATTGCCAATAATTTGTTATAAGCCTTAGCCTTCAGGAAGTTAAAAACAACTTTAACTTTTAGAAGTATGAAGATTTTGATATATTGTAAATAAAATACTTTCATTTACTTGCTTCAACAAACAAAGCAAATATTTGAGCCCAGTGCTGGGAAAAATGCTGCGAATGTATCTCTACCAATACTTTTTTTCCCCTTTGCGAATGTTTCGTTTATTCAGAATTCAATGCTTATTTCAATTCTTATGCTTACATTGGATGTCTAATTTTTCATGATGTAACAAGACAGATGACTTTTCCTAATCCAATCAACTTTTGTTGCACAGACTATAAAAAGAAATGTAAGTCTACGTTCTGGGTTCTCTGTTTTGTAAAAGAGAAACCGTTTTATGGTTATCCATTCCAAATAAATTGTAAATTAAATGGTCTTTCTGTCCTAGTATTTTAATGGGGATCCAGCATCTCAAGGCATGAACCTAGAGCCACTTTTGGCTATCAAACCACAAAACATAGAGCAAAATTATATAAAATATTTGTTTTTATACAAATTTAAAGTATGTCACATACATTGCATCTATTAAGCCACTATATTGAAAAATACCCACCCATTGCCTCGGGAAATGTAGCAACAACGACAAACACTAAACATTCAAGTGCTTTCTCATCCTGGCTCCTATCACCTTTGAAGGCTGAAGCAATATATTTAACAAGACTGGCCCTTAGCTGCAAAAGAATTGGGCATTGTTGTAAAAGATCTGATTGTGGATAGGACTCGCTTAAAGTCTACCAATTTATCTCCTTCTGACAGACTAAGGTTATTTCTTCACTCGTGATCTTCAGCATGTGATAGCCTCACTCCACCATTGTTATGGTGACATAAGGCCTGTCTCCATTCCTGATATATCTGCACAATGATGTGTTGGGTGACATTATATGACATGACTTGACCCTGGTGAAGAAATGGTGCTAACTAACTCAGCTGTCAGAGAGAGTGTGAGTTCCTTGTCTTTCCACTCCACATCCTGATTGGGATTTGGGGATGGGGGACTCTTGTTCTTGTCTTTCAATTGTTCCTAGCAGGGACAATTTATTACACAGAAGACATGATATATATGTTGCCTGTGTGAATTTTCTCTCTGAACTGCATTTTTCATTTCATGATCATTGAAAATTGTGATCATATTGGAAAATTATTTTCTGGTCTCCGATTGTCAATTACTGTATTAAGCATCTATCTTACTGGTGATCTATAATATTAAACATTGAAGACCTGACTGGTATTTGACTTCATGGTTGACATATTAGTTTTATGAAATTAGCCAACTAAGAATATATTGCTTTGTATGTTTGGTTAAAGAAGGGATAGGCCCATGATGGCAAACTCCTCCTGAAGCCTCCTGAGGGAGAAAAACAGCCCTACAGGCAAACTGGAAGTTGGAAAATGGGTTGTTTCCGGCCTCCGGAGGGCCTCTGGGGGGCAGGTGGGGGAGACTGCTTTTGCCCATCCCCTAGAAAGCTCCGTGTGCATTCGCAGGGCAGTAGGGGGAGTTCACGGGCGCATACACAGGGGGCATGGGATGTTGGGGCATTAAGTTATGGGGTGGCCACGCGATCACATGCGATAGTGCACCGCTCGTGCTTTAGCACCTTAGGTGAAAAAGGGTTGCCATCAATGAGATAGGCAATACAAGCATTTTGAAGAACCCTCTGCCTAGTTCAGGATAACTTACAATATTTTCTGGAAAACTGAATGGCTGTTGGGACATCCTTCCTTTATCCTTCACCATTTGGAATAAAAATTATAGATTTAACTGGTTCTCCCCCTCCCCCTGTATAGCTTTAATGGTATAAGCTCTACAATATTTATGATTTTCCAGAATATGCTAATTACCACAATTAGCAGATGCTGAAGATGAAAATGACAAGGGGATATGAGGGACAGAATTGGGTGTGTCACGCAGACTGCAGTGAGCTTTCAACTGCCATTGAAAATGCTGTCCTATTGCTAGTACCAGAGTAATATTCAAATGTCCAGTAAGGTTCTGAACATGGAATAGGTTAGTGATATTTTGTTTTGCAAACGTCATTTTAGATTTTGGAGCAACCTTAGAATTTATAACTTGATAAATAAATAAAAATAATATTCATATTTAATAGTTGATTTATGAATTGGTCTCATGATTATAACAGCTGAATTGGAGTTAAATAAGCTTCTCTGTGAATACTGAATGTTCTTAATTTTTAATTTCTTAATTTTCTTTTTTTTAAAGGGGCAAGTCATTAAATGCTAGAGAATAGTCACATTTATCATTTTAACTTTCCTCAGTTTGACATATTTGCAATCTAAACTCAGTTCACTTCATTACTTCATTACTTTGAGATTTCTGTTCAGAAGTTTTCATAAAAACCAAATCCTTAAAAACCATAAAAATTAATACATGGGATCCTGGGTATGGGATAGACCCTGTATTCTGGCTGCATGGAAAATTGGTTGGATAATACCTGACTGCTATGTGTTTTATTTTTATTTTTTTGTATTGTGTATTTTATTGTTTATGTGTATTCTATTGTGAACTGCATAAAGTCACATAAAAGTGAGATGGGCAGCTTTATAAATCAAATGAATGAACAAATGAACTAATGAATAATTTAACTTCATTTTCTTTAATATACATTCTTCCTATTTTTCATAATGAAATTCTTTTTATTATTGCATACATAATTTATTAAATCAAATTTATTATTAATTTATTATTACATACATCATCATTATCACGGATAGAAACACATTACAAACACATATCCAATATACCCATTTTACATGCATTACTTGATTTATTTGTTGTGCAAAATCCACAGGATCCAACATTTGGAAATTTAATAAAATTTAAGTTATTAAATCTTCATATTAGTTCAACAAAGGGGAAAATTGATGTTCTTCCTAACTTGTAAAGGAAATGAAGTTTTTTCATCTCTGCCAAACTCTACAATAATAAGGAAAATATGTAGGATGTTACTCTTTATAGTGACAGGAGAACAACCTTCTTTCAAAATGTTACACAGATAGACTTATTTTCATCTGATAAATGACAGGGTGCATGTTGTCGTGATGATTTAGTTTTAGAATTGGATCCCATTCCATTCCATCCTTCCATCAGTTTCTGAGAAACATGAATGAGAGGGTGCTTTTGAGATTCTGGGTTTCTAAAAACATCTAGTTGGCTATCATGGGAATAGAAAACTAAAATAAATAAAATGTCCTATAGGTGGCATCTGCCCCCGGCAAGATTGGCTAAAATGTGCCCCCAAACTGTTGGAAATGTAAACAAATATCTGGCACATACTACCACATGTGGTGGACATGTATAAAGACAAGGAAATTTTGGATACCAATTCATATGTGGTTAGAAAAAAAATGGTTAGACAACATATAGAGCTTAAGCCAGCATTATTATTATTTTTAGGCATTATATCAGATGGCTATAATAAAGGGACAATATATCTAATATTACACATCTCAGCAAGAATAGTACATGTACAGCAGTGGAAAAGTGAAAACACCCCTTCAGAGGAGGGAGGAGACAATAAAGAAGATATTAGTCTGTGTGGAAATGGACAGACTAATGCTAAAAATAAAAGATATGGGAGATACAGAATACTATGCTACATGGAATAAATTATATCAATGCTTAGAAAGATGAGGTAGAAGTTGGAATGCAAAAGAATCAGGTTAAGTGGACATGGAAAGAAATACTATGTATGCATTAGAATGTAGGTATTAGAATGATAGATAAGTTGACGTTCTAGAATATGATGGTCAAAAATAATTATACAACACTAGCAATGTTAGTTTAGCTATATACCCCCAAACATAACATATATGTTATTTGTGGTTAGAGTCCTGTACTGCAGCCACTTCAGCTGACTGTTATCTGCAGTTTGGCGGTTCAAATCTCACCGGCTCATGGTTGACTCAGCCTTCCATCCTTCCGAGGTGGGTGAAATGAGGAGCCAGACTGTGGGGGTGATATGCTGACTCTGTAAACCGCTTAGAGAGGGCTGAAAGCCCTATGAAGCGGTATATAAGTCTAACTGCTATTGCTATTTTAAAAAATCCTCAGAAGAATAATCACTAGCCATAATGCACTTCTCACTTCGGCACAATATCTAGTCTGTTTGGTAGCTGGTCAGTTGTCCAGGGTCCCTCCATTTCCATTGGAGTCAATTTCTCAACAGATTTTTTTAAAATTCCAAAAATGTTTTGACACTCCATAATTCTATGAGCACATGCATACAGTTTTCTTGACAAAAAAAAAGGCAGTTTCCCCCTTTCTTCTTACAGATTTGATTTGGAAGTTCATTCTTCTAAGATGGGTTGCTACCTCATGCCTGCAGAGCTCCACACCCCTGTTGTGGATTATTGTAGCTTAATCTTTTTTGTATCATACTGGCCAAGGTGAGCCCCCGGATTGTTGGGGGCAATTTGCTGACTCTGTAAACTGCTTAGAGAGGGCTGAAAGCCCTATGAAGCGGTATATAAGTCTAACTGCTATTGCTATTGTTTTTGCTTTATGGCAAGTGAAATGCC